>NC_134355.1:411290488-411590488 GCF_048569485.1 Anomaloglossus baeobatrachus | reverse complement strand
AACGTGAGAACGCTTTTGTCAATCTGTTCACATCCGAGTGTTTAAGAAGCAATGGGATTGTCTGCATTGGATAGAGAAGCTTGGAAAAGCTCATCATTTTTATTAGATGATTTCTTCCCAGACGAGTCAACGGCAAATTTGCCCAACCTTGCAGTTCACGTTCAATTTTCTCGATCAAAGGGGAATAATTTAATGAATATATGGTCTTAGTATCCCTCCCAACCTGTACTCCCAAGTATTTAATTGTATTTCTAGCTATTGGAATGTCACATAATGCACCCCTCTCCCCCTCCGCGCTCTTTCCGTCCAAGAAGAGAATTTTACATTTGTTTTTGTTAAGTCTAAACCCTGCTAACCTCCCAAACTCCTCAATTTGTTCTACGACTCTACTCAATTGCGTTTTAGGTTTGCTCATGAACAGGATTATATCATCAGCAAATAAGGCTGAGTGCAATGACTTCCTCCCTACCTTGATCCCTTCAAACTACCCCCCCCCCTCATTCAAACGTCTAGCCAGTGGTTCAATAGCCAAGTTAAACAATAGTGGTGACATCGGGCATCCTTGCCTGGTTCCCTTCATCAAAGGAAATGTTTTTGACAGAAATCCCGGGGTACTCACTCTTGCCTGAGGATTTGCATAAAGGACCCTCACAAAATTCCTAAAAGCTCCGTGTAAGCCCAGGTGATCTAGCACCTGTTCCAGCCATGACCACCTCACATTGTCAAAGGCTTTCTCTGCGTCCAAGGTGATCAAGGCTGGATTCCCCTCCCCCCTTCTCTCGTCTGCTTTACTACATCAATTGCTAGCATTACTTTCCTAATGTTTGTCACCACTGAACATCCTTTAACAAAGCCAGCCTGGGGGAGATCTATAATCTCTGGCAATACTGCCGCTAACCTATTTGCCATCAACTTCGCTAAAATTTTTAGGTCTTGATTAATCAGTGAGATGGGCCTATAACTAGATGGGTCTTCTAAATTCTTTCCTCCTTTATGAGCTTTATATAGGCTGTATTAAGTGTACCCGATATTCTTTCCCCGTCCATTATCTTATTGAATAACTCTGTCAGTATAGGTGAGATTTGATCCTTCATAATTTTGAAAAAAAATGCCGCTAAAGCCATCTGGTCCCGGGGCCTTTGTCGTTTTTAACTCTCCTATAACCTGTAGCACCTCCTCCTCTGTCACCTCTTTATTCAGAGCCTGTAAATTTTCCTCTGTGAGCGTAGGCATTTTTGTTCCTTTTAACCACTCATTTCCTTCTCTCCTATCATTTAACCCCTCCTCTTTATATAAACCTGCATAGAAGTCTCCAAGAATGTCGTTTCTCTCTTTGGGATCTGTCGATTTACTCCCCACAGCGTTTCTCAGTGTCATAATATGTGTCATCGGTCGTCGTCCCCTTGCCAGATTTGCCAATAACTTCCCTGCCTTGTTCCCGAAACAATTCAACTCTGCCTCTTGTTGTGTCCTGTACATACCTTCTTTCCTTTCTACCCAGTTCTCAAAATTGCCCTTCGCCTCCACCCACTTTGCTTTTGTCACCCTTGATGGTTTTTCTAAGACGTCAGTATATGCTTCCCTGACTGCCCGGCTAGCCTCCTGAAACTTTACTTGTGTCTGTCGTTTCACCTTTGTCGTATATCCTATCACTTTTCCTCTCAAAACTGCCTTGGCCGTCTCCCAATACAATAGTGTTTCCCCACTGTGCTCCTGATTCGTCAATGTATAATCCACCCACCATTCTCTCAGTATTCTATGGAAGTTCTCGTCCAAAGTCAAGAATGAGGGGAAGCGCCATATATAATCCTGTCCTCTCTGATCTTTGTCAGCTATACTGACTACCACTGGGCTATGATCCGATATTACCATAGTCTCTATAACTATCTCATCTACCCTTTGCAATAAATTCTCACTTGTCAGCCAAAGGTCAATCCTTGACCAAGAGTCGTGTGGGTGGGAAAAGTGTGTAAATTCTCTCTCTTGCGGGTGATATAATCTCCAGCAATCCTGTAGTGTAGTTGTATTTAACAATGCTCTCAGCGACCCCTCCGTGTTCCTTCCCTGCTTCCCCTGACTCCTCCTGTCTTCTTCCTGAGAAACCACTGTATTGAAGTCTCCCCCCACCAATTTACATATATCCCCATCCAGCAAGATCTTATTAGCTATATTTAAAAAAAAAAACCTTTGTTCCGTATTGGGTGCATATATATTGTGGATACTAAAAGTGCCTTGAGTACCTGAAATCTTTATATGTATGTATCTTCCTTCTTCATCTGAATCTTGTGTTTCCACCTCGTGTGCAAAGTTTTTATTGATCAAAATAAGAACCCCTGCTTTCCTACCTTTTGAGGCCGACCCATATACAGTGCCTACAAGTAGTATTCAACCCCCTGCAAATTTAGCAGGTTTACACATTCGGAATTAACTTGGCATTGTGACATTTGGACTGTAGATCAGCCAGGAAGTGTGAAATGCACTGCAGCAAAAAAGAATGTTATTTATTTATTTTTTTTTTTTTTTTAAATTGTGAAAAGTTTATTCAGAGTGTCATTTATTATTCAACCCCTCAATCCACCAGAATTCTGTTTGGTTCCCCTAAAGTATTAAGAAGTATTTCAGGCACAAAGAACAACGAGCTTCACATGTTTTGATTAATTATCTCTTTTTCCAGCCTTTTCTGACTAATTAAGACCCTCCCCAAACTTGTGAATAGCACTCATACTTGGTCAACATGGGAAAGACAAAGGAGCATTCCAAGGCCATCAGAGACAAGACCGTGGAGGGTCACAAGGCTGGCAAGGGGTACAAAACCCTTTCCAAGGAGTTGGGCCTACCTGTCTCCAGTGTTGGGAGCATCATCCGGAAGTGGAAGGCTTATGGAACTACTGTTAACCTTCCACGGCCTGGACAGCCTTTGAAAGTTTCCACCCGTGCTGAGGCCAGGCTTGTCCGAAGAGTCAGGGCTAACCCAAGGACAACAAGGAAGGAGCTCCAGGAAGATCTCATGGCAGTGGGGACATTGGTTTCAGTCAATACCATAAGTAACGTACTCCACCGCAATGGTCTCCGTTCCAGACGAGCCCGTAAGGTACCTTTACTTTAAAAGCGTCATGTCAAGGCTCGTCTACAGTTTGCTCATGATCACTTGGAGGACTCTGAGACAGACTGGTTCAAGGTTCTCTGGTCTGATGAGACCAAGATCGAGATCTTTGGTGCCAACCACACACGTGACATTTCGAGACTGGATGGCACTGCATATGACCCCAAGAATACCATCCCTACAGTCAAGCATGGTGGTGGCAGCATCATGCTGTGGGGGTGTTTCTCACCCAAGGGGCCTGGCCATCTGGTCCGCATCTATGGGAAGATGGATAGCACGGCCTACCTGGAGATTTTGGCCAAGAACCTCCGCTCCTCCATCAAGGATCTTAAGATGGGTCGTCATTTCATCTTCCAACAAGACAACGACCCAAAGCACACAGCCAAGAAAACCAAGGCCTGGTTCAAGAGGGAAAAAATCAAGGTGTTGCAGTGGCCTAGTCAGTCTCCTGACCTTAACCCAATTGAAAACTTGTGGAAAGAGCTCAAGATTAAAGTCCACATGAGACACCCAAAGAACCTAGATAACTTGGAGAAGATCTGCATGGAGGAGTGGGCCAAGATAACTCCAGAGACCTGTTCCGGCCTGATCAGGTCTTAAAAGATGATTATTAGCTGTAATTGCAAACAAGGGTTATTCCACAAAATATTAAACCTAGGGGTTGAATAATAATTGACCCACACTTTTATGTTGAAAATTTATTAAAATTTAACTGAGCAACATAACTTGTTGGTTTGTAAGATTTATGCATCTGTTAATAAATCCTGCTCTTGCTTGAAGCTTGCAGGCTCTAACTTATTTGCATCTTATCAAACCTGCTAAATCTGCAGGGGGTTGAATACTACTTGTAGGCACTGTACCCTTCCCACCCACATCTTGTTCATACAGAAGAACTCATCCTTTTGCAAGTGTGTCTCCTGTAATAAAGCAATATAAACCTTAAGCTTCTTGAGATGACGTAGTATCATATTTCGTTTGTGCGGCGATCTGAGTCCCTTAACATTCCACGTAATGAACTTAACCATAATCCCCAAAATCAACAGTTCCTTTTTCAGGCCGTGTCGCATGGATTCCCCAACTCTCTTCCCCTCCCCTCCGCTCCCCCAACTGTATATAACCCCTCCCATCCCCAACTTTACAAATACAATTAACGTCTTCCATTTTTTCTGAGATGATTGAGACTCCTTTCAAACCCCTGCTTTAAGTCAAGCTCTCCATGAAGCCACCCCACTAAGTCACCTCTCCCCCTCTGTTGGCTATTAACTCCTTGCCCCTAAACAGCCTTTATAAATTTATCAAGCTCCTAAAACCGTCATTAAGAGAAGAAAAAGAGAGAGAGAAGAGAAAAAAAAAAGCATTAGTAAATGATAAAAGGGAAAAAGTGATATGCATGAAAAAGAGAGAGAGAAAAAGGGAGTGAAAGAAAAAGAGATAGAGAAGAAAGAGAGAAGGAGGTAGGCGAGACTTTAGAGAGTTAAGGCACATTTGTCACCATACGGCTCCATTCAGCAGTCTCAAATTAAGTCCTTGTCTTGCCTGCTTGTTCATGAGCTGCTGCCTCTTCCTCCTCTTTTCCCAGCTGAAGTCGCCATCTGTCGCTTTTCCTTTGGACTGGCTGGTCTGGATCTTGATTGACTCCACTCTGGCTTGTTGTCGGGTCTAACTGCAGATGTTATGTTTGCAGGATCTGCATGTTTCGGATCAGTGAAAGTCCCTTCTTTTCCATTCCTCTCCTGTCGCCGTGTTCTCCCGTCCTGTAGTATCTCTCGCTCCACCTCTGAAGGATCCCGAAAAGTCTTTGTGACCCCATCTGCTCCTCTTACTCTTAGTATTGCTAGGTATAAAAGCTGAAATTTAATGTTTTTGTGATAGAGGGCAGTGCAGATCTGGCTAAATGCTTTTCTTTTTCGTGTGACTTCTGCCGAATAGTCACCAAATAATAGAATCTTGTGTCCCTGAATGCATAGTGCCTGTTTCCTATTGCTGAAGGCCCGTAGAATTTCTTCTTTATCTCTGTATTCCAGGTATTTTATAATGACCTGTCTTGCTCTGGACATTTCACCTTGCCTGGAGGTATTATCATTGTTACTGTGACCATCTCTTTGCTCCCTAATGGGTCCCACTCTGTGCGCTCTTTCTACACGGCAGCTATGTGGTAAGCCTAAAGCCTGGGGTAATTATTTTTCACAGATTGAGTCCAAATATTTTGTTGTCACTGTCTCAGGCAGACCCACCAGCCTTAAATTATTCCTCCTAGATCTGTTTAAGATCTTTTATTTTATCCTTCATAAGCTGAGCATTAGTGTTTAGCTCCTTAAATCTGCCCTCCAATCTTGTCAGATTCTCTTCAGCATCAGAAACTCTTTGCTCTACCTCTGTCAGTCTCATATCATGGTGCTCCACATCCTCCTGCAGCGCAGCCAAAGCCTTCTTCACTGAGGTTGCTATTGCCTCTCTGATGTCTGCTGTCAGATGATCTGCCACTTCTTTTGCCAACCTTTTGTAATCAATCTCATATCTTTCCCCCAGCCCAATGTCTCTGTACCACTCTGCATACTCTGAATTCTACTGTTATCTTGGCCTCCTGCACATTGCTGCAGCTGTCCTTGTGGTTCCTCTCCCTCCTCCCCCTCCTTCCTCCTCACTGTGGGTGCCATTTTAGGGCCCACTCACACTTGCGCTATTTTGACGCAAACGGAATCCGTCAGTAATGTAGTACAGTTCATTTATTTACAGTGGAAGCGCGTTACTATGGCACGTGTGTGTGTCATGCAGTACCGCTTGTGTCCACACGATGTCGCGCTTCCACTGTAAATAAAGGAACTGTAATACATTACTGACGGATTCCGTTTGCGTCAAAATAGCGCAAGTGTGAGTGGGGCCTTATCTGCACTCACCCCCTCCTCTCTCTGCTATGGGCTTGAATGGTGTTCCTCCACTTCTGAGGAGATAACGATCCATGCACTGACAGCTGGTAATTCAGTGCAGCCTCTCTATGTTCGTCTAGGGTGCTGTTTGCTTCTGTTAGTCGCTGTATATTGCAGGGGCTGTATGGAGCTGCTTCTTCCCCCTCCTCACATCTCAGCGCAGGAACAGGAAGTCCACATGTCTGTTTTTACGTGGACCATGTGTCCGTGCAAAACGCTCCACAACATGTCCGTATTTTTAATGTCAGCGTGGATTACAAGTCTATAGTTCTGTGGAAAACACGTACAGTACACGGCTAGCATCAGGGTGCTGTAGTGTTTAACACTGCAAGGTATAGGAGAAGCTTTGTCTTTAGTTAATGACCCATTCTAGAACCATAGTATGACATGTGAAGGAGGCCTAACAGAAAAGCGCGCACACGGCCTTTGGTCTCCACACACCAGTCCTAAACCTCACAGGTGCTATACTAGATGCAGCCACAAGATGTCGCTATACACACACAAAATGGGCAACAAACAACGAGCAAACTCCTAAAGTTTTACGTTTCCTTCAGAATGGAGAATAATGGCATAAATTCTGCATTACAGTCTGCGACCATTTCTTATATGTCCATGTACTGCTAATATATATGAGGACTCGGCACAAACCCCCATTGTATCACACTGGTGAAAGCTCTCTTAGGCTGCTTTCACACATCCGGTTTTTGCAGTGTGGCTCAATCCGGCTCAAAAACCTATGCAACGGATGCGGCGAAAAAATGGATCCGTTGCATACTTTTTTCCATGCGGCCCATCCGTTTTTTGACGGATGCGACTTGATACTGAGCATGCGCAGTGCAAAAAAACGCATCCGGCGACCGGATGCGTTTTTTGCCGCAGGACGCCGAATCCAGCATCCATAGGCTTGCATTGTAAATCCCGCTGCATCGCGCCGGATCCGGCGTGATGCGTTTTTTTCACCGCACAAAAAACGTGCCAGGCAACGTTCCATCCGGCCGCCGCATGGGCTAAAATATGCCGCATCCGGCAAAAAATAGACGCAACGCAAGGCCATGCGGCACAATACTAATGCAAGTCAATGCGGAAAAACGCACCTGGAGGCAAAAAAAGGTTGCATTTTTTCTGCAAAGCGCCATATTGTGCCGCACTGCAAAAAACGGATGTGTGAAAGCAGCCTAAGGTGGAGGCGGGCACCAGGGTGAGGTAGGTGTGGGCTCTGGCTCCTGCCCGGTCTCCGCTTTTATTAATACTTTGGCCATTAATTATGAATTCTGCAGAGCAGCTCGGTGTACGGGGCCGCTCTCCCCACACTTCAGTGGGAACTCCCTTCTCAGTGCGGCGCCATCTCCAGCGCCACCACCTCCTCCCCGGGGATCAGTTCCTGACTGAGGGAGTGACCGCGGAAGGCGAGATGCAGAGCGCTGCTATTACTGGGAACCAATAGGTTTGCTGCTCTCATTTCTAACTACCTATTGTAGAATGAGAGCTGGAGTCTGATTGGCTGCCATGTGCCCATCCTCCATGTTATAAAGCTGCTTCTCTCTTCCCCATGCTCAGCAGTCAGCACTTTGCAGTTGTGTGGTGGAAGGAGCAGTGTTACTTCAGGTGATAGGCTTAGGTAAGTGCTTGTGTATGGTAAAGTGCTGGCTACTACTCTTTTTAGTATAAAAGGAGTTCCTGGTTTATAATAATAAAAAAGAAAAAGTTTTTACCACCATTTCCTAAAATGTTGGAAAACTATAGTAACCTCACAGATAAAAACAAATGACTAGGAGTGTGTGCAGTGCTTTTAGGCTGAATCCACACTGTGTAGGGGCCATATTTTATGGTCTGCGTATGGCTGTATTATGGGTGTCCTGAACGGAATACCCGGCCTACAGTCCTATGTGAATACAGTTCTATGTGAAGCGGCTCGTTCAGGGCAGGACACCCTCGGCCGGACCTGGAACCTGTCTCCACAGTGTCCAATGTAAAGTAAGGCCTCTTACCTAGTCTGGTCACCTGTATATCCCTTTTATACAGCATGGGCCAGTCCTATGGGGATTGCTGGTCTTGTTCGGCTCCCCCTGCCCTGCTGTATGTGGATAGTGCATCCTATGTCATACACACAGTGAGTGTCCCCAATCTCACTCCTGCGCAGTCAGGTGTTTTTCCCTTTTTAAGGGCAAAGCAACAGACCTGTAAGGTGCATGTGCCCAGGGAGGCCAATGACTGAAGTAAAGCTGGCGCATGTGCATTGCATTTCTCTGCCTTAGTTTAGGAGGGCTGCTGGTGTATTCAGGAATGAGATTTCTGGGCTCTATGTGGAAGATTTAGGATGTCTCAGCCACATAAACCAGGGCAGGAGGATTGCTGGAATAGTTGTGCTCAGAGCTGCCCATGCAATCAAACCACACTGTATGGGGGATTGTAAAAAGGGGTGTTTTGTGATCTGCAGACTTGTATACAGGTTCCCAGACTACTACAACAGATGCAGTAAAGGTGGGGCCTCCATATTCATTGGGAGAACTTGGTGACAGGTTATCCTTAAAGTGGTTTTGCCACTGACCAAGTACATTTTTAATAGATCTTAGAAATAAAATAAACTCCACAATTGCGTGTTTTGTTTTTTTTTTTGTCTCGCGCCCCATAGACTTGAAAGGGTGCGAGAGAGTCTTTCATTACAATCACAGCATGCTGCGATTGTTTTCTCGGTCCAATTAGGGCTGAGAAAATAATCGCTCATGAGTGCTGACACACAGGTCAGAGTGGAATGTGATGTTTTATCACACTCCACCCGCACAGACTTTCTTGCCATGTGGCTTAGGCTTTAAACAGCAAATTGTGCATAAAGTCCTGAAACGTATGTGTGCACGCTGATTTTTTTTTTTATTTATTTTTTTTTGGTGCATACATTTTCTGCATCTTTTTTTGGTGTTTTTGTGCCATGCATTTTTTTACTTTAACAGTTGGATGGGCAACAGAATGCAGGGAAAATGCACCAATAACTGTTTTTTTTTTTTTGTTTTTTTTTTTTTGTTCCCCACCCAAAAATGCAAGGGGAAAAAAAGTAACATGTACACAGCACTTCAGGATTCTCTTTGACTTTACAGGCACAAGGCTAGCCATATGTTTTGTCATAAGACTGCACCCCAACATTTTTTATTTTGTTTTTGTGAGCATGATTCTCAGCACAGGAATATATATATATATATATATATATATATATATATATATATATATATATATATATATATATATATATATATATATATATATATATATATATAATCTCTCCCAGCTCTGTTGATTACACATGTACTTTGTTCATGGGGGAAAACCCCTTTAAGGAATCTGCACATGTTAAGTATTTGCAGCCGAATCATCAGCACCAAAATGCAGCAGTTTACAGTAGCAGTAAAGTGAGTGACATTCCTGAAATCTCATACACTCTGCTTATTTCTCCCTTGCAGATTTGAAGCAGTGTCATATCTGCAGAATGTCAATTCTTCCAGTGTTTTGCAGGGTTTTCACCCATTCATATGAACAAGGAAGAAAAATGCATGCAAAAAAATCATCAAAATCACTTGCATTTTCTGTAGTTTTTCCTGCCAAGTGATTTGTTTGTGGCTTAGAAATTTGTTGCATATATTTCACACACCCGAAGGCATTGTTCACATTTCCGTTTTTTTTGCATCAGTCACCTGCGTTGCTTGATGCTTGTGACTGATGCGTTGTACAACGGGTGACAAGAAATGGAATTAATTGTCATGAGAAAGCGGATTCCGTTGTAAAACGAGAGAACGATCAGCTGATTGTTCTCAAAAGCCGGGCGATCAGCTGATCGTTCAGCTGCCAAGTGAGACACATTCATTTGAATGATTAAACACAAGATCTGAGCATGCACAGTGAAAACAAAAGGATTCCGCTGCTTAAAAAACGTTACATGCTGCGTTCCTGCTGCCCGATGGTCAGTCGTTCCACTACTG
This sequence comes from Anomaloglossus baeobatrachus, assembly GCF_048569485.1. Lineage (NCBI taxonomy): Eukaryota > Metazoa > Chordata > Amphibia > Anura > Aromobatidae > Anomaloglossus > Anomaloglossus baeobatrachus. The sequence goes on along the minus strand of NC_134355.1, from coordinate 411,580,490 downwards.
ATCAGTCGGGCGGCGGGTGCAACGCAGCATCATCAGTCACAATCCGCCGCTCATACAAGTCTATGGGAAACGACAGAATCCGCCAAACTGATTGCGTTGTTTATCAGAATGGCGGATTGTGACTGAGCCTAAACGGAAATGTGAACATAGCCTTAACCGGCATTCACATGACCAGATGCTCACTCGGAGTGCCGCTGTGTAGGGTGAACATTTTCAGTCTGTTGGGGGGGGAAACAAAAACAAAAAAAATGGCACTTGACCAATTTTATTCATTAAGGCTGTTAAGATGAGGGGGGGTTTGTCTTCAGACAGAATGTTCATTTGTAGAATAAGAGAATTGCAGAATGTGCTAATCTTTGAAGGCCACTCCTGTGATAATTCCAGTGTTACCAGTGTGTGTGTTTATTATACTTCCACTATATGCCAAATAAAGAATTACACTGGATTGACTTGTTTATTGAATCCTAATGAGTGACACTTCAGGAAGATGGTGCTCAGTGGAGGAATGGATATCCTGGCAATAATATAGGAAGGAACACCGCACTTCTTAGGCCACATTCAGCCGTCCGTTTTTCCCATAGAGCATGCACCCACTAATCTACGGGGCTCTTCCCATGTATGTGCTGTTTATGCAGACCATGTCCCTGCAAAACAAATTACAGGGACATGCCCATTTTTTATCCACTCTACACATAAAAAAATAACCAGCAATAGTCTATGGGTCAGTGAAAATAATGGTGTGTGGTGATTAATATTGCAATGTATAGTAGAAGCTTTTTACTTTTTCATCAGTAAAAATTAGATGAAACGCTAATAGTAAAAACTGATCAAACACTGATCTCCATGTTTTTATGCAGGATAAAAATAACGTATGTCGGTAATGAAGAAAATTATTTATTGATCTGTAATCATGCCATGTTCATGGCGCTGGATGAATGTGGTGTACGCTCAGTAGAGAAGCTGGCAGCACAAAGTCTCCACTGCGCGTCCACCACTATGGCTGCAGTCACATCTGTTAGTGCCATAGGGCTTCATTAATCTATACACAAGCTGTGTCTCCTGTTTGTGGGACTCGGTACATGTCCTTTATCATATTTTCACCCACTGATTAAGCGCTGATCTAGATGTGTACATGAAAAATCACTGACATCTGAGTGAAGTCCCCAAGGCTATGTTCACATGCAGCTTTTTTCTGCAAATTAAAAGCTTTACAGTACCTTAAAAGCTATGGGATTACAGAAATCTCATGCACACGTTTTGTCTTCAAACTTTTTATCACCCATAGAAAGCAATGAAGGAAAAACTATTTTTGGTTAACAAAACTATTTAAACTTTCAGACCAAAAACAAGTAATCTGCACACTTCTCCAACCCTCCCAATATAAAAAATCAAAAACAAAACTGAAAATGGCCATTTTGAATGGCGTGGTTTTTAATGCCAAGAGAGCAGGTTTTGATTGTTGAAAACAGTTAAAACACTGTGAACATAGCCTTGGGGTATATGCACGTTTTGGATTTTGGTGCAGAAAACTGTACACATGTTGGCAGATTCATCTATTCATGTGAATGAAATACAAACTTTGCATTCACCGCTGAAAGAACTGAGTATGGTGAAAATGTAAGGATAACACCTTCACTCCACCCCCTCCCCCTTCCCCCTTCCCCAAACGTTGATTCAAGTTTGAAAGGAAAAAATAAACCACAGTTGCATGATACTTCAGAAATCTTTCACTTGGCTTTTTTTAAAGGTGGATTGAGAAGGACTTCGTCTGACTAAGCCATTATTGTGGGTGGCCATCGGGTCTTTTTTACATGGGAGAAAAGACAGTGCTGGTTCATGTGTCCCATCAGCTTGGCATTGGCTTTTTCTCATATTGGGGAGGGAAATGCAAGTTTCTCCTACCCACTACGCAGTAAAAACTGACAGCAATCTGCTGACACATGCAATGTATCAGATGACTAAGGCTGCTTTCACACATCCGGCTTTTGTAGTGCGGCTCAATCCGGCTCAAAAACCAATGCAACTGATGCGGCAAAAAAAACTGATCCATTGCATACGTTTTTCCATGCGGCCCGTCTGTTTTGACAGATGCGGCTTGATACTGAGCATGCGCAGTGCAAAAAAACGCATCCGGCCGCCGGATGCGTTTTTTGCCGCACCTGGCGTCCATAGGCTTGCATTGTAAATCGCGCCGCATCACGACAGATACGGCGCGATGCTGTTTTCGCCACACAAAAAAACGTGCTAGGCAACGGTCCATCCGGCCACCGTATGGGCTAAATATGCTGCAACCGGCAAAAAAACGGACGCAGCGCAAGGCCATGCGGCACAATACAGCACTAATGCAAGTCTATGTGGAAAAAAAATGCAACCGGCGGCAAAAAAACTGTTGCTTTTTTTCTGCAGAGCGCCGTATTGTGCCGCTCAGCAAAAACCAGATGTGTGAAAGCAGCCTAATAGTGCCATATCCTGTCCAGAAATACTGGTAAAATACCCATGTAACTTTTGTTTTTGTTTTTTTTTTTTTTTTTTTTTTTTTTTTTTTTTTTTCTTTCCAGAATCATGGCCATAGACTGGTTTGGTTTTGGATATGCATGCATGCTGATTGCTTCAGGCTGCTTTGTATTTTCCCGTCAACGTAAGAGCAATATAAATATATTTTTTTACTCTAAAAAAGCAGTGTACACATTACGGGGCTTTTGCATACAGAGAAAATCGCTTTAAGTATTTGTCCTCTATTATTGCCCAGTGTAAAGGTAAGGCCAAATGTGTCATGATGATGATCATCTGAGATTTCTGGATGAAAATCGGTTGCGTTTTCATGCGCTCTTATTACCCTGGCTCAAAGGTGCCCAGCAATCGAGTGATTAACAATAATTCCCAGTCTCTGGTTGTATTAACCCCCTAAATGCAGCAATCTATCGATCGCAGCATTGAGGAGGCTGGGAGAGGGAGCACCTCCTTCACTATCCCTGAGGTAGTAATGATGACCTCCAGATCTTCCAGCTACAATAGCCTATTATACCATGCCAGTAGCACTCTAGAATCTACTTATATAATCACCAGTTTTGTCTGTTCTCCTATTCCATGATACACCGCGGCATTGTTCGTTGCACAGCCGCAGTTCGAACGATGCTCCGCCTTCCAGGTCCTCACTGCACACACATACACATAGCAGACATACATAGATACACCGAGCACATACACACATAGCGCACATGCACACAACACAGCCACACACTGCTGTATACTCGCCTGTCCGGGGCCACCGCCGATTCTGCTTTCAGCCCTGTACCGCAGTTAAATGCTTTGTGGAGCCGTAAAGCTTTCAACTGCAGTAAAGCCATGACATCAACCTGCAGCGGCCGCTCCGTACACCGCATGCTATCACGGAGCAGTCTGTATGCTGCAGCTGGAGGCTCCGCGGGCACGGAGGACAGGTGGCACACAGCATAATGGGGACAGAAGGGAACCAGCAGGAGCACATTACTAAACAATGTGCTCATTGCTGCAGGGGACATCAGCCTCCCCCTACCAGATCTGTATACCCCCAGCTCCACCAGCAGATCTGAGATTTCGCCATGACTTACTGGGTAAGTCATGGGTCCTTAAGTACCAGGGAGCCATAACGACGTACCCAGTACGTCATAGGTCGCTAAGGGGTTAACGTCCAACACACACACACACACACACACACACACACACACACACACCATTCTTCTCACCTGTCCTGCACTCCCTCCGCTGCTTCATCTCTGCTTATTGCGGCCCCCAGTGACTATCGCTGCAGTGTCACTGTCAGTAATTTATGTGAGATGATTGTATTGCCGGTGTGAGTGCAGCGCCGGCAACACATTCATCTGACATAGTGCAGACAGTGGCTGCGGCCCCTGCTGCGATAGTGAACAGGGGCACGGGCCTGGGGGCTGCACAAACTACCCTGAGGGGCTGCATGCGGCCCGTGTGTTTGAGACCCCTGAATTAGATAAAGAAAAATTCAAGAAGTTCAGATATAAGAAAAATCCAGCACTGTCCTCAACTTAAAAAAAGTCTTATTTCAATAAACTTGTTAAAAATCAATCAGATAAGCAGCAGATAGTATCAAATAATAGAACGCGTTTTGACACGGTCTTATTCATGCTCTATCTTAATATGAAAGCCGGCTACCTTTTAAAGTGATCACACTGATTTCAAAAACACCTGTGCAAAACAGCGACAGGTGATAGTATACTTATACACCACACAAGCACTATAAAAAAAAAACAAGGAGAAAATTGTAGAAAAATACCCTGACTATAAATAAATGAATTGCAAGTGCTTAATAAACAGGGTACTTAGTATATACATTTTTGCAAAAAGGTAAGAAGCTGTCCCACCTCGTCACGGTGTACCCATCTGAGACAGTCCCTAACCTACTAAAGTTAAAAACATATTCTGTACCTGACTAGTGTCATGTCAAAACTTCAATATGGATGGTAAAGTGGTTAGCTGGGTCCCAGATTAAATACACAGCAAAAAGTGAGAAGCAGGTAATTGTTCAGCCTCAGTATCAGGAGGGCTGCACCCCCAACTTGCATTAAAGCAAGATAACAGACAAAAAACACCAAAAAACTGAGCTGTGACAAATGTTCAATAAACATGCAACATTACAAGCATGTGAATTGCAGCCTCAAGACTAGAAAAAAACACAAGCACTATATAACAATTAAAAAAAATACATTTCTATTGTCTGGTAAATAGACAGGGTTTTTTTTTTTTTTTTTTTTTTCCAAAGACCTAAATTACACATTAGAAAAATATATGTACATTTGCACATCTTGCAGTTCCTGATCGATGCAGAGCAGGAGAGGAGCCTCTGGGACCTGCACAGAGGCTGCAGAAACTGAACAGGACCTGCCCACTTCACTGGTCATGTGATCAGGCACATGATTAGTCAGATGACCTGACAGGGCCTTCACCTCAGCCTCTGTTCTGGTCCAGTACATTTCCTCCCCTGCTCTGCGCCACTCATAGATCAGTGCAGGAAGAGAGGTCAGCTCTCTAAGAGCGACCGGTCGGCAGGACTTGAGGCACACATCAGATGTCGTCTTCCTCTATTCCAGCCTGCAAGCTGCGTAGTAACATCAGCTGCAGCCTCACAAAGGCACAGTGCAGGTGGACTGCAACTAAAGGAGCCGGCAGCCCTGCAGTCTTAAATAGCTGCTGGAGGACCGGTCCCGGAGGAAAATGCCATGCCGGCCCAGCCTGCCTCTGATAAAAGAGCTGCATGTGCATCCTTGGAGGGAGTGGGTGAGTGGCCCACTGCAGGCACCGGCCCATCTGGCATTTGCCAGAACTGCCCTATGGCCAGTCTGGCCCTGCACCAGACATACACCTTTGTCTAAAACTTAACTATAGTATAAGTCACAAAAGATGGGGTACAAATTATACCAGAATTCACGCACAACAAATCTGTGTGGGGTGCTTTATTTAAGATGCATGCATAAACTCTAACTTTATTCAAATACCTTGTTGCTTTTATTTTGCAGGCAGTGTTGTATCACTTCTTTCAGGTTTTATCTATGGATTGATTTCAGCTTATGGGGCTATGTGTGTTTCACGCAATCGAAGAGATATCAAGATATCCCTAGGTAAGCACAATGTATACACTTGTAGGAATGGTGATAGGATTTCTGCACTTTGGTTATTTTGTGATAAGAGAATGTTAGCCATGTCAATACTAGCAGGGGATTAATGTAAGGCTAAACACCTTATCCTCAGTTCTAGAAGGGCTGTCATTATTATTTTTATAATATATTATATAAGTGTGTGTGTGTGTGTGTGTGTGTGTGTGTGTGTGTGTGTTTCAGTCACAAGGCCTCTTTCTCTTTACTATTAACAAATTTGTATAAATCTGAGCACTTCTCCTTTGCCGAGATCCATCCTCCTCACTGGTGACATATCAAGATGCTGATTACACAGCATGATTATTGCACAGGTGTGCCTTAGGCTGGCCACAATATAAGGCCATTCTACAATATGTAGTTTTATCTTAAGGCTGGAAACACATCTATGCGAGTAAAATCGGTCCGACTGGGCTGAAAAAAAACTCGGCTGATTTTAGTTCACGTTAGGTGCGAGTGCAACGCTATTTCTGAATAAATTAATGATTTTACTAGCGTGTGTAATGCGTATTTTTTTACTATGTAATCTGCCATTCAGCGCTGCTACATGGCCGCTGACAGCAGACAGACAGCCATGTAGCAGAGCTGAACGGCAGATGACAGCAGACACAGAGCCGCACAATCAGAATGAACTCGGGTGAACTTAACCCGACTTCATTGTCATGCTGCGGCTCTGTCTGTGCCGCGTCCTGATTAGCGGTCACCAGTGAAGGGCTCACCGGTGACCACTAATCCCCCCGAGTGACTGAAGTTAGCTGCCCTCTCTCATACTCACCGATCCCCGGCGCGGCGCTGCGCTGCACGGCCTTCACACTGCTCCGGCGGCTCTTACTATTTTGAAAAAGCCGGCCGCTCATGAATCAATCTCGTATTCCCTGCTTTCCCCGCCCACAGGCGCCTATGATTGGGTGCAGTGAGACACCTGTCACTCAGTGTGGGGGGCGTGTCTCACTGCAACCAATCACAGCAGCCGGTGGGCGTGTCTATACTGTGCAGTAAAATAAATAAATAATTAAAAAAAAATGGCGTGCGGTCCCCCCCCAATTTTAATACCAGCCAGATAAAGCCATATGGCTGAAGGGTGGTATTCTCAGGATGGGGAGCTCCACGTTAGGCTGGGGGGCTCCCCATAACAATATCAGCCAGCAGCCGCCCAGAATTGCCGCATACATTATATGCGACAGTTCTGGGACTGTACCCGGCTCTTCCCGATTTGCCCTGGTGCGTTGGCAAATCGGGGGTAATAAGGAGTTAATGGCAGCCCATAGCTGCCACTAAATCCTAGATTAATCATGTCAGGCGTCTGAGACACCCTCCATGATTGATCTGTAAGTTACAGTAAATATATACACACACACACACACACACACACACACACACACACACACACACACACACACACACACACACACACACACACACACACACACACACACACACACACACATCCTTTATTAGAAATAAGAAACACAAACAAATTCCCTCATTGCCAATTTAATAAGTCCCAAAAAGCCCTCCATGTCCGGCGTAATCCACGGACCTCCAGCGTCGCTTCCAGCATGAAGGTGACAGGAGCTGCAGCAGACACCGCCGCTCCGGTCAGCTTCACACAGCAACTGAAGACAGCCCGCGCGATCAGCTGAGCTGTCGCTGAGGTTACCCGCTGTCACTGGATCCAGCGGTGGACGCGGGTAACCTCAGTGACAGCTCAGCTGATCGCGCTACTCACCTCAGTTGCTGCTTGGAGGTGACCGGAGCGGCGGTGTCTGCTGCAGCTCCTGTCACCTGCATGCTGGAAGCGACGCTGGAGGTCCGTGGATTACGCCGGACATGGAGGGCTTTTTGGGGCTTATTAAATTGGTAGTGTGTGTGTGTGTGTGTGTGTGTGTTACAGATTAATCATGGAGGGTGTCTCAGACGCCTGACATGATTGATCTAGGATTTAGTGGCAGCTATGGGCTGCCATTAACTCCTTATTACCCCGATTTGCCAACGCACCAGGGCAAATCGGGAAGAGCCGGGTACAGTCCCAGAACTGTCGCATATAATGTATGCGGCAATTCTGGGCGGCTGCTGGCTGATATTGTTAGGCTGGGGGGGCTCCCCATCCTGAGAATACCAGCCTTCAGCCGTATGGCTTTATCTGGCTGGTATTAAAATTGGGGGGGGGGGACCGCACGCCGTTTTTTTTTTTAATTTATTTATTTCACTGCACAGTATAGACACGCCCACCGGCTGCTGTGATTGGGTGCAGTGAGACACCTGTCACTCAGCGTGGGGGCGTGTCTCACCCTAACCAATCATAGGCGCCTGTGGGCGGGGAAAGCAGGGAATACGAGATTGTTTTTAATGAGCGGCCGGCTTTTTGAAAATAGTAACAGCCGCCGCAGCAGTGAGAAAGCCGTGCCGCGCCGGGGAACGGTAAGTATGAGAGAGGGGTGGAAACTGACCGACAGACTGTGAGAGAGGGACAGAGATAGTGACGGACCGACAGAGGGAGAGACCGACTGACAGAGAATAGTGATTGACAGATATTGTGACACATCACTCGTTTCCAGTGTTTTAGGAAACATGCGAGAAATGTATTTAGAAAATCGGATGTCACTAGGATGGTGTGAGTGCCGTCCCGTGACATCCGATTATTTACACGCTCCCATAGACTTGCATTGGAGAGACTCTCAGTAGAAACTCGCAAAAAAGCAGCATGCTGCGATTTTTTTTTTTTTTTTTTTTTTCTCAGTCCGATTTTGGACTGAGAAAAAAATCGCAGATGAGCTGAATCATTCACTAACATGTGTCCGATTCCAATGCGAGTTTTTCTCGCATTGCTCTACTGCGAAAAACTCGCAAGTGAGAAGCAGCCCTGAAGCACACATCGCTGTGTTTGGCAGCGAGAGAGCAACAATCGGAGTGTGCAGGGAGCCGGCATCTGGAAGCTGCGGATGCTGGTAACTAAGGTAAATATCGGGTAACCAAGGGGAGCGCTTAGCATGGTTACCCGATATTTACCTTGGTTACTAGCGTCCGCTGCTCTCAGGCTGTCAGTGCCAGCTCCCTGCACACGTAGCCAGAGTGCACATCGGGTAACTAAGCAAAGCGGTTTTCTTAACGCTGGTTCCCTGCACTCCTAGTCAGAGTACACATCAGGTTAAGTGGTGTGCGCTGGTTACCAAGGTAAATATCGGGTAACAAAGCTTGGTTACCCGATATTTACCTTAGTTACCAAGCGCAGCATCGCTTCCACGCGTCGCTGGGGGCTGGTCGCTGGTGAGATCTGCCTGTTTGACAGCTCACCAGCGACCATGTAGCGACGCACCAGCGATCCTGACCAGGTCAGATCGCTGGTGGGATCGCTGGAGCATCGCAAAAGTGTGACGGTACCCTAACAGTGCAATTGACATGCTGACTGCAGGAATGTCCACCAGAGCTGTGGTCTGTGAATTGAATATTTATTTCTTTACCATAAGCTGTCTCCAAAAGAGTTTTGAGTTTGGCAGTACATCAAACCAGCCTCACAACTGCAGACCATGTGTAACCTCACCAGCCCAGGGCCCAAACATCCAGCATCTTCACCTCTAAGATCGTTTGAGATCAGCCTCCTGTACAGCTGCTGCTGCAACAATTGGTTTGCATAACCAAAGAATTTCTGCACAAACTGTCAAACCATCTCAGGGAAACTCATCTGCATGCTTGTCGTCCTCATCAGTGTCTCACCTTACCTGACTGCAGTTTATCGTCCTAACTGACGTGTGTGGGCAAATGCTCACATTCAATGGCATCTGCTACACTGAGGAGGTGTTCTCTTCACAGATGAATTCAAGTTTTCACTGTACAGGGCAGATGGTAGACTGGCAATTGGCAGTCACACCAGACACGCATCACTCCCCCTTACCCTTCCCATTTTGACAAAATGAATCAGAGTTGTTAATGGCTATAATATATTATACTTTTTGTCCTAGTTCTATGCGGTGTACTTAACAGCCCAAGCACCAGAGCCCTCTTTATTAAGCTTTTATTTATTTTCCATACTGGTGTCTGAGTGTCTCCACGCTTCCTTCCCAGTTTTCCTATGTATTCAATGTACAATTAGTGTTAATCCCCCACCTCTAATTATTACAAATGGCAGGATTGGCATTCACTTGATTATTATGCTTTTTATTTCATGGTTTTGCAATGTCCAAACACGTGAAAGTTCGAAATATAATATTTTTTATACATATATATATATATATATATATATATATATATATATATATATATATATATTTATATTTTTTTTATTTTTATTTTTTTTTTAAATTCCCTGCCCCCCCCCCCCCCCTTCAGTCCAGTTAGAGGTGAGGGAAAATCTTGCAGATGTGAGCTGCTCTTGTCTTAAATGGAGCGGCGTACAATGAGCGATTTTCTCGCATTGCACGTGAGTCATACCAGTGTGACACCGACCTGATATAAAGTAATCTTAAACCTGTTAACAATACATAATGTTTAGTGTGTGTGTGTGTGTGTGTGTGTGTGTGTGTGTCATACTAAATAAATGTGACATCCCAAAATTATTCAGAGTTTTCAACAATGTATAGATATTACTGGCATTATCCACTCAGTGACAAACTCTCCTGCCCTGGTAACCATGATTCCTCAAGTAAATATTTAATTCTTTATAAAGGAAATCCAGGAGTTTAATAGTGGGTTAATCATAACACAGCTAGTAATTTTAAAGTCTCGCTTTAGCCGCCAAGGTTCTTAAGATTGCAATCTATCCAAACCCGTCTCTGCTTGAGAATTTGGACCAGATTACCACCTCTCCTTTGTGGCTTCCCCTACGCCAAGATTTGAAAAGTGGAGAAACACTATCCCCATTTCAGTGTGGTGTTATAGGGCAGTGATGGCGAACCTATGGCACGCGTGCCACACTGAGCACGCAGAGCCCTTTGTGTTGGCACGCGCGCTGTTGCCACACTGAGCCACGTTGAACTGCCGATATGATCGCACCGGCAGATCAACGTGGTGTTTAACAGAGGAGACATCTCTCCTCCCTCTGACACTCCTCCTCTCCTGGGCCGCAGGCTTGTTGCCTAGGAGACGGAGGAGCGTCACTCAGTAGGCGGCGCCGGTGTCTTGTGGCTGCGCGGTGGAGCTGCTGCTAGAAGGTGAGTGTGGTGTGTGGTTTTTTTTTTTATTTATTTTAAGCTGTGTGCGGCTGTGCCAAGGTGGGAGGACAGTGCCAGCATGGGGCAAACATGGAGAGCATGGGGCAAACATGGAGAGCACGGGGCAAACATGGCTGCAAGGATGGGGTACATTTAGCAGGAAGGGGAACATGCCAGGAAGGGGTACATTTACCAGAATGGGGGATACATTTACCAGAATGGGGGGAACATGAACATGCCAGGATGAGGAACATTTAGCAGGAAGGGTGACATTTACCAGTATAAGGGAACATGCCTGGATGGGGTCATTTGACAGCATGGGGGAACATGCCAGGATGGGGTAAATTTACCAGGAATGGGGCCATGATGTGGACAAATATACCAGAATGTAGGAAATATATATCAGGATGGGGGACATGAAGGGGGACATAACTACACAATGAAGGGGGAGGGGAGCAACTCTTATGTCTTTATGGGATTTCAAGATGTTCAGACTTTGAAATGTGGATTACAGGGTGACATCTGACTGCGTTCCATGCTAAAATCTCTGTATAATCTGCTGCAATTGTTTCCAGAAAGATCAATCCAACTGCTGTGTCTGGAAAGGGCAGGGGCTCAGCTTCAATGTGTGGTAAGCATGCATGAGCGTGATGCCCCCTGCTGAGGAGAAGACTGCAAAGGTAAGATTACAATCAATTATTTACATAATAGGATTGGTTGGCACTTCAGGAAAAAAAATGGATTTAGGGCTACAGTTTGGGCACTTGGCCTGTAAAAGGTTCGCCATGACTGTTATAGGGTGTAACCTTCCTTTTTTTTTTTTTTTTTCTTTTTTTTTTCTCTCAGAACAAATTGCTACAAGTTGTAGGATTTGTTAAATTAAATATCTAAATTTATAAAATGAAAACATATTTTTGCTTTATATGGTTGAAGACTCGCTGAATAAATTTGGATTAATTATGTTTTGGGTTTTTTTAGTGTGGTTTTTGTTTTTTTTCTTGTGTTTCAACATTTTATGTAAGATTTGTTTATATTATGAGGAATAGACTTTATAACCTGTAATTTAAATGGGGTGTGTACCGAAACCTGAATTACCCTAATGCAATGACCTATGTGACAGTGCATTCACAATGAGAGGTTCTACCAGCCAACATGTCATATTTGATATTTAGATCTTGCACATCACATCTGGAAGTTTTTAAAAAGCATCAAACATATATTTTATTTACAACTAGGTGTACCCAGGATAGTAACTGTCCGGCGCTCTGTCTGTTGCTCCTCCCAGTTTCATGGACTTTAATGTAAGCAGGTCTGACCCCCCCTTACCCACCCCCTCCCCCGCCGCCCCAATGACAGCACCACCAGAGAGGTCCACCCATCTTAGGACAGGAAACCCACTGAAATAAAAGGTCGGTACCTCTCTACCGCATCAGTTCAGTTTCCTGTCCCAAGATGGGAGACCCAGAGTCAGCTGTGTTCTCAGCTGGAGAAGACAGCGGTATCCCGGGGTGAACAGTCGCTGAAGTATGGATTACCTGCAATGGTGCCGAAGCTTCTCCTCTGATGCGTCCCCTCAGGGCTGGCTCCCCTTGCTGCGGTGACGAGCGTGGGCATGGTAGGTTCCATGAGGTCCCTCTGCCAGGCGCTGTCCGGGTCAGCGCACCCGTTGGCAGCCTGTGGGCTTAGCCACGGTTAGAGTGCGCTGGACAAAGATCTGAAGGACACTGTCAGTCTGCACACCCACCATACATCCATGTGGCTGGTGGTAAGAGTGCACCAGAGGCGGTTCCGGCTGCCTGTGGTGACGTCAGTGGTCACAGCTGTGTGACATCATGCACAGGGGACTGGCCTCAGTGTCTGCGCATGCGAGGCACGTGCAAGATGGCGACACCCGTGCATAAGATCCAAGGAAGCAGGGCTGGGGTAAGGCTAGTTTCACACATCCATCTTTTCGCCAGATTGGCTGTTTCGGTGCACTCCTGTGACCGGAGCATGTGACCCGGACGTTGCCGCGCTGCCATTGTACTGTCATACTGTACTGGAGTGCGTCGGAACCACCAATCTGGCAAAAAGACGGATGTGTATGTGTGAAACTAGCCTAAGTGGTGCTTTTTGCCCTCCTCAAGCATTGGAGGACTAGCCGCAGCGCCAGTCGCTGCCGCAGCCACCTCAGCACCAGAAACAACCGACTGGCACTCGCTTCAGTAGCCGTGCCAGCCAAAGGTTCCAGGATAGAGGAATCATTGTGACTTGGTGCAGCCTCCAGTACGTGGGGTTGTTTTCTTTTTTTTTTTTTTTTTTGTTTCTGCAGATGGTAAGTAGACTTCAATTCATCCTGCTAATCTGCTAATGGGGGTTTTTCATTATTTTCGCATATTCCGTAGGAAGTCCCCCAGAAGAGTTCATCCAAGACAAAGTGTCTTCTGTGTAAGTCCCTGTTACCATCTGGGACACAGAAGAAATTATGTAGGGAGAACCCGGACTTCGCCTCTAGTCTTAGGACTATGATAAAGACTAAGATTATGGAGACCCTTAAGGCCATGTCTCACTTACACCCCAAAGGGTCGCAGGAGGTCGTGTCCCAGGACAGTCTCAGAGAAATCTTGAGTCAGAGGCCAGACTCTGCTTCAACATGCTCGTCACCTTCTTAGTCGTCTTCTTCAGAAGGGTTGGAAGGAAGGCCCTGTTATCCAGACTGAGGTTAACCAATTGATTAAGGCAGTTAGACCCACAATTGGTCTGGTGGATACTCGTGAGCCGGAGTCCCTGGAGGACCTTATGTTTCGGGGGGCCTGGAGTGTAAGATGCTTCTTTCCTGTTAATCACAGGGTTAAGTGGGTGGTAGAGTAGCAGTGGAACAAGCCCAACACTGCATTGTAATCTACTTTCAAGAGGAAATGCCCGTTTGAAGACTCCAGGAGCCGCTTGCTGGGACAGAAGCCCAAAAATTGACTTAGCAGTAGCTAAAATGGCTAGAAAATCTTCCCTTCCATTTGAGGATCTGGGCTCCATTTAAAGGATTTGGATAGGAAAGCGCATGGCTTTCTAAAAGGCTCTTGGGAGGAAACATCTGCAGGTTCCCTGAGACCAGCTGTTGCCAGCACCTGCAGATCCCTCATGGTATGGCTGCAGCAGTTAGAGGCCCAGGTGAAGAACACATCTAGAGATAAGATTCTTTCCTCCCTACCTCTTATGCAGGGGAGCAGCAGCCTTCGTGGCAGATGCGTCCAGACACAATTAGTCTTTTAGAAAAATCAGCAGCATTGTCCAACTCTGCGAGGAGAGCACTCTGGCTTCTGGCCGGGATCTAAAGAAAAACTTTGTACCATTCCCTGTGGCAGTAACTTCCATTTTGGGGATGCCTTGGATGACATTTTGAAGTAGGCTGTGGATAGTAAACAAGGCTTTCCCAGGTTTTGTTTTTTTTTTTTTTTGTTTTTTTTTTTTCTTCCTTCGGCAATTCCAGTATCATTCCTTTCGTAACAGAAGACACCCCAAGAGAAAGTAATCCAGTAATCAAGTCACCTGGAGATCAAAAAAGGACCAAAGGTGGTCCCTCCAAGAGCAGCAATAAAATCAGCCCAATGACATCAGATCCCAGGTAGGAGGAAGACTTTCTCAAGCTTGAGAAAAAGTTGGATAAAGTAGATCAGCCAGCAGCTGGATTATGGATATCATACAGCATGGACTGAAGTTGGAGTTTCACTCGTTTCTGCCTCCCCCCGCCTTTTTCCAAGGGGTCCCTAACTATAACATCACTCAGTAGTGGAGGAGAGACTCCTTTCTCTACAGGAGGAGGTGTTAGACCTCATCTGCAATGCAGTCCTGGTGGAAGTTCCCAACAACAAAGTGGGCAAGGGATTCTATTCCCTCCACCCCACCCCCCTTTTTTTTTTTTTTTTTCCCCCTGGTTTCAAAACCAGATGGCACTTACAAAATAATAAATCTGAAGAGGTTAAACAAACATCTTACACATCGTCCTTTCAAGATAGTCAATTACGTCGGCAATAAAAATGCTGTTTCCAAATTGCTACATTGGAGTGTTAGGCTATGTGCACACAGTGCGCTTTTCGTGTTTTTTGTGCTCAAAACTGCATGACTTTGCTTCCTCAGCAAAGTCTGAGTGATCATTTTTGCTGTCCGCACACAACTTTTTTTTTTTTTTTTTTTTTTATTTTCTTTAAGCTGCGTTTTTGAGCTTAAAAATGGACATGTCAATCCTTTCCTGCGTAGCAAAACGCACTCATCAAAAACGCGTGTTTTTTGCCATGGGTGCGTTTTTGTTTTTAGTGGCCAAAAAAGCACAAACGCAGCATCAAAAAATTGCTGTGCACAAATAGCCTTAGATCTCAAGAACTCGTACTACAATGTCCCCATTCACCCAGCACATCAGCAGTTCCTGAGTGGCCCTCCTTTGGCAAGGAAAGATGGGTCATTTTCAATTCAGGGCCCTTCCCTTCAGACTGTCCATGGCTCCACGAGGAATGTACTCATTATACCTTACCTGGACGATTTTTTTTTTTTTTTTTTTTTTTTTTTTTTTTTTTTTTTTTTTTTAATGGTGTGGCACTCACAGCATCATTTCAGCACCCAGATCTAGATGCTGATAAATTCTGGAAGATCTGGGGTGTTGAATAAACCTGAAAAAAATCCAGGCTGCAGCCTTTGCAATTTCAACCCTTTTTAGGACTGATTCTAGATTCTGAGACCCAGCTGTGCAGTCTCCCTGTAGAAAAGATCTTCCATATCCAAGCCTTTGTCCTCCAGGATATGGGAGCCAATCACGTCCCTCAGGAAGGTCATGTCTCTCCTAAGCTCTCGTGTCCTGCATCCCAGCAGTGCTGTGGGCAGTTGCACACTCATCCCCTACAGTGGGAGGTATTAAAATCCCAAAGGAGGTTAAGGGCATCCCTAGAAGGAAAGAGCTCTCCCCTCCCTGTCAGATTCCCATCGGAGGCGACTGGACGCAGCGAATCTCTGTGGGGGTTCCTTGGGCAATTCAGATATCAGACACTATCACTACGGATGCAAGCGCCTTTGGGTGGGGGGCACACCTGAGAACACATAACCCAAGGGAAGGGAAATCGTCACCAGAGTTGGAATTCCTCCAATTTGAGGGAGCTATAGGCAGTGGGACGGGCCTTCAGACAGTTTCTGCCTTATTTACAGGGTCGCCAGGTCTGTGTCCGACAACAGGGTTGCAGTGTCCAAGTTGAACCATCAGGGGGTACTCTGTTCTCCCCCCCCCCCCCCAATGATGGCAGCCCAGGAGATTTTGTCCTTGCCAGAGAATCTTTCGGCTCTGCATATAAGAGGAGTGGCAAACGTAACCGCAGATTCTTTTGAGATGCCATTCAATCCGCCATATCCTCTGAACCAGGATATTTTTCCAGCTGATAGTGAAGCTTTGGTGAGTCCCGATAATATCCCGATAATAGACCTTTTTGCCAGCAGAGCCAACAAAAAAGTTCACCTGTTCTGTTCCCTGACTCCTCATGAGAAGCCATGGGCAGTAGACTCTCCTTTCAGATTCATTGGGGCTCGGGCCTGTTATATACCTTTCCTCCGCTCATTCTCATAGCTGCAGTTCTCCGGAAGCTTAGGGAGGACAAAGCAAGGATTATTCTGATCGCACCTTTTGGCCCAGAAGGCTTTGCTTTAAAAAAAAAAAAAAAAAGTTTTTAGGACCCCTGGGTTCTTCCGGGAATCCCGGGCCTTCTCTCTCAGGGCCCAGTTGTTCATCCTCAGGTTCCAGGTCCTGATTTGACTGCCTGGAATTTGAGAGGGACCTGTTGGCAAGCTGTGGATTTTCAGAAAATCTTATTTCTACACTAAAATTCACGGTAGGGTCTGTAACCAGTTCCCCTCCTCCTCTGGGGAGCTTCTGGTTGGGGAGGTATCTCTGGGTTCCATTCTAGAATTCTTACAGAAAGTACTGGAACTGGGCTTAGCAGTTAACACTCTTAAAGTCCAGGTTTCGACTTGGTGGCACTATAGGACTGGGATTTAGCAGGGAATCGTTGGGTCAGAAGGTTTTTGAGATCCTGCCAGAGGACTGCTCCGGTTCCTTCCCTAAAGATTCCTCCTTGGGATCTAAAATTTAGTATTTGATTCCCTTACAGGGCCTCCCTTTGAGCCCCTAGATCAAGCTTTGCTAAATATACTCACTTTAAAATTGTTTTTAGTTGCAGTCCCATCAGCCAGTAGAATAGGCACTCTACAAGCTCTAGCATCTAACCCTCACTTTCTCATTTCAGATAGAATAACCTTAAACAGACCCTAACTATTTACCCAACGTGTCCAGATCATTTCATAGATCCCAGGAGACAGCCCTACCTTCTATTTTTCCCTTCCCCAAAAAATCAGTAAGAGGGGAAAAAACTTCATACTCTGGACGTAAGAAATAGACGAATTCAGTACTTGGAGTCTACCAAGGGGTGGAGGATGAGTCGGGCACTGTTTGCTTTCAAGGGGTCATGAAAGGTTTGGCAGCCTCTAAAAATACCATAGCTAGATGGGTCAAAGCAATTAGTCTGGCCTATACATGCCAAAATGTTCCGGTTCCTAAAGTCATTACAGCTCATACCACCAAAGCAGTCTCAACTTCCTGGGCTGAAAATGCTGAGGTACCTATTGATCTGATCTGTAAAGTGGCTACTTGGTCGTCCCCTTGCACCTTTTTATAGACACTATCGACTGGATTTGTCTTCCATGGTGGATTTATAATTTGGTAGAAGGGTTCTACAGGTGGTGATCCCTCCCTAAGCTTTGGATCTATCACAATCTCTCTGGTGGTGTTATCATGGTGGAAGGGAAAGATCAAAATTTCTTACGTGTGGTTTTTTTTTTTTTTTTTCTTTTTTTCCCAGAACCCATGACAGCACCACTGCTTACCTCCCTATTACCTTCCTTGCTAGACATGAGGTGCTAGTCCTAGTCTTTTACTATGTTGGAGTCGGTTGTGTATTTTTTTTTCCTTTTTTCTTAGGTTACAGAGCAGAGCAAGAGGAATACCAAACTGATGCAGTAGAGACACTGGGTTTCCTGTGCGAAGATGGGTGGACCTCTGTGGTGCTGTCATGAGCTCTCGAAAAAAACATTACCATAAGGAAACTTTTTTTTTTTTTTTTTTCTTTTTTCATAAAAGGCTAACGCGCAAGGTTATATTCCCCCCCCCCTCCCACCCCAAAACAGTTTTGACCTTCCCTCAGTGAAGTGAGGCAGCTTTGCAAAACTTTGTAAATGTGACTGTGTGGGTTCCTTTAGCAGACATACATACTCAGCTTTATATATGTCATCTGCAAAGTGAGCGCTGATCCTGCTTTTTCTAATGTTTGGGGAGGCCATCCTATGATACAAGCACCACAATTTTACAAGGAGTGCCTGCCTGACCTTCATTTAAGATGCCTCCAATTGAGACGTGTGTGTGTGGTGTGGTGCGTTTTTGTTTTTTTTTTTTTTTTGTTTTTTTTTTTTGTGGTTATAGATGTTCCACTAGCTCTGCATGGGTTTGAGCTGCCTACTTCATAGGTTGGAATGTCTTCTGTGCTTGCAGCATATGAAATATTTCTCATTCTTGGTGTTTGCTAGCACTCCATACAGAGTGCAATTCTATTGAAAGTTTCATAGGATTCTTAACATGTTGCTATACACTAAGCAATATTCCATAAATCAGTTAGTGGAAAGTATATTCCCATAACTTCACTATATTAAGAAGTTAATATGTATATTCTTCATAACTACATACTGGTCATTTTTTTTTTTTTTTTTTTTTTTTTTTTTTTTTTTAAGCCTAACCTAGCCTTTTATGTATCTACAGCCCATTCAGATCCCAATCTGTCTTGTGCAAGTATCTTAAGCACCGTCTGCACTGGGACAAAAAATAGGGGTGCAGGACAGATGGGGTGAAAGTGGGTCAGTGAGTTTTTGTCAGCTTAACTAAAAAAGAAGCTAATTAACTAGCAGGATTCTGGTCCAGCAGCCACTTCACTGCTCATCAGACTTGAGCCCTGCAAACTGCCTTTAAAAATTAATCAATTTTTAATTTTATACCAATGATTGTTTGGTTTCTTTACACAGTTGGTGCAGTTGCTGTGATTGTACTTATGACCCTGAGGTACAATCACAGTAGGAAATTCATGCCTGCTGGATTATTACTAGCAGTAAGGTGAGTTTAATTTGTCTTCCAGTTGCAGTGTGACTGTGACACAATTGTGAAGTTGAATGAAATGTATTGCTTTATTTTAAAAAGTTTGTTTAAAAGAACTGAGTCCTCAATGGTTGATACCTTTTTAATGGCTACTGAAAAGATGGTAATGGCAAGCTTTCGAGACTACTCAGGTCTCCATCAGGCATGGTATAACACAAAATCTGAAGAGTCACATATTTATACACAACAGGACATAGAATAGTGCAGTAAAAAAAAAAAACCAAGTTGTGAAGCAGAACTATCAGTATGGGAAGGGGACAAACTGTTGTGGCAATAAATACTGCTGCAGTTCAGTGTGACAGTTTTATTGTTCTTATTCTGGTCTGGGCTGTGATGCCCCCGGATGGTCAGAGGAGCACATCTCTTAATTGATGTAAAAAGACATGAGTCTATATGACACATTCATTCCTGCTCTGAATGTGTCAAAGGTCATCATAAGTTTGTATTCCCATAGTCTCCTGTCTCTTTGGGACTTGAAATTTCCTTTCAACACCAGCAATTTTATGTCCATGATGCTGTGGTCTGGGTTACAAAAAATGTTTGGCCACAGGTAGATCCATTTTTATTTTTTTTTTTTTTATTTTTTTCTCTAATTGTGTGGTGGTGAGAATTCATCCTTGTCCTGAGCTGCTTATTTTAATCTTTTGTAAAAAAAAAAAAAATTAAACTGAAAATTGGCATGCATGTTTAGCCCCCTTTTTTTTTTTTTTTGTGGAGAAGTTTAAAGCCAGATTTGGTTACAAAAAGACTTCCACAACTTTAGACATCCCAAGAAGCACTGTGCAAGCGATCATATTGAAATGGAAGGAGTATCATACCGCTGGGTCTACCAAGACTCAGCCGTCCATCCAAACTTTCATCTCAAACGAGGACAAGACTGATCAGAGATGCAGCCAAGAGGCCCATGATCCCTCTGGATGACCTGCAGAGATCTACAGCTGAGGTGGGAGAGTCTGTCCATAGGACAACAATCAGTTTGTACACTGCACAAATCTGGCCTTAATGGAAGAGTGGCAAGAAAGCAATTTCTCAAAGATATTCAAGTGTCGTTTAAAGTTTGCCAAGAGCCACCTGGGAGAAACGCCAAACATGGAAGAAGGTGCTCTGGTCAGATGAAACCAAAATCGAACTTTTTGGGCACCATGCCAAACTGGTGTAAAAGCAACACAGTTCATCACCCTGAACACACCATCCCCACTGTCAAACATGGTGGTGGTGGCAGAATCATGGTTTCGGCCTGCTTTTCTTCAGCAGGGACAGGGAAGAAGGTTAAAATTGATGGAGCCAAATATAGGACCAGTCTTGAAGAAAACCTGTTGGAGTCTGCAACAGACCGGAGACTGGGACAGAGATTTGTCTTTCAACAAGACAATGATCCCAAACATAAAGCAAAATCTACAATGGAATGGTTTACAAACTTATCCAAGTATTAGAATAGTCAAAGTCCAGATCTGAATCAAATTGAGAATCTGGAAAGCGCTGAAAACTGCTGTTCATAAACTCTCTCCATCCATCACTCAGCTCCCGCTGTTTGCAAAGGAAGAATGGGCAAGAATTTCAGTCTCTTGATGTGCAAAACTGATACATGCCCCAAGCGACTTGCAGCTGTAACTGCAGCAAAAGGTGGTGCTACAAAGTAACTTAAAGGAGCCAAATAATATTGCATGCCCCACTTTTTCAGTTTATTTTTTATAAAAGTTTAAAATAAGCAAATTTTGTTTAACGTCACAATTGTCTGTTGGTCGTCGTCGCCATAAAATTTAATTATTTTTGCTTGAAGCCTGAAATGTGGGAAAAGGTTGTAAAGTTCAAAAGGGCTGAATTCTCTTGCAAGGCACTGCCTAAAGCACTCCCATTAAGGATTTTTTTTGTGGCTTGAGTTTAAGTGTTGAATATTCTACATAAAATTTGGATCACATTTATCCCTTTCTCTATATTAAGCACTTGCATTTGGATTTCCATTTAAACTGCTGTTAACGTGATGTCATTCACTATAAGGGCTCATGCGCACGTTGTGTACTGACATGCATTTACGCTGCGTATTGCACTGCAGTGTAAATGCATGTGTCCTGCGTCCCCTGCAAATCTATGTAGATTGCATGAGACGTGCGCACGTTGCTTTTTTTTTTTTTTTTTTGAGCGCAGCGATTTGGGTGCTAAAATTTTGACACAATCTGTGCTTTTTTTTTTTTTTTTTTTTTTTTTTTTCCCCTCCCCCCACAAATACTGCATTCATTATACATTGTTTCTGCAGCAATTTGAAGCGCACATGTGCTATCAAATCGCTGCAGAATATTATGCAGTTACGTGCACATGAGCCCTAAGGCCCCCTTCACACGTCAGTGAAAAAAGACGTTCTTCACTGACGTGTAAATCACGCACATGTCCCTTTGTGTTCCGTGATTCACGGCACACGTGGGTTGTCCATGTGCAATCTGTGATTGCAAATGGACATTACTCACCTGCCTTCGCTCCTGCTGTCCATGGTGCTGAACTCATCGGCTTTGCAGCGTCCGCCCACCACTCTGCAGCTACTTCTGGGTCGGCTGTTCCTGCTTTCATGAATATTCGTGCACTGGGCAGGAGCTGCAGAGTGGAGGCTGCACAGCGAATTGCTGGAAAGGTTAGTTGAAAATGTTTATGTCAATGTTTTTCTGGTACGTGTTTCACGGATCACACCATGGTGTGGTATGTGGGTCATCAGTGATGCCAGAAAAAAAACTGACTTGTCTCCATGCAGAATCACGGACACGCGTGTATGTTGCACGGAGACACGTTCAGTGAAAAATCACTGAGTAGACCCATTGATTATGTGTCTGCATATGTCAGTGATTCTGGTACGTATAAAAAAAAGTGAGTGTGATTCATTTTTTTTTTTTTTTTTTTTTTTTTCAATTATCAATGGCAAAAAACGCAGGTACCTGCAGAAGTGACATGCTCATTCTTAAGAAATTCCGCAGAATGTTCTTGAGAGAACGCAGTGTGCACACTTTTTTTTTTTTTGGTTGCCCCCATAGGTTTTTCTGGGGAATGTCTGCAGAAAGGTTACAACCATTTTCTCAAACCTCTGCAGGAAAAAGAACATGGGTAAAAAAACGCAGTGTGCGCACAGGGCCTGAAGCACAGGATATCTTTTTTTTTTTTTTTTTTTTTTTTTTTTCATTATGCAGTGAAGTTATAAGTTATTAAATGGCTTTTTCGGACAGTGCAATTAGTGACACCACATTTATATGGTACAAGTGTATTGTGTACTTCAAGGTGCAATGGCATGACATGTTTGTGTGGTTTTTTTTTTTTGTTTGTTTTTCCTTCACTACAGTAAAACTGTAATATTTACAGTGTGCCTAATCATAGCATGCTAGCAGTTAAGATGTCTAGGACTTTTTTTAAGATGTAAATTCTAACATTGGTTACTACTGTAAAACTAATTGTTTAATTTCTACAGCATTGTCATGATCTTCAAGCTGCTAATCAACGTGACCTAGGGTCCTGCACTTACTGAAGACCTTCTCTAACCATGGATCAATTTTTATACATTTTGCTAAAAATGAATATGCACTGAATCTTTATCTGTTGTATTGATTTTTCAATCTAGGTACTGTGTTTTTTCGTATTGCCAAATAATTCAGCTGGAATGAATAAAACAAGCTTTTCAAATGCTCTCAATGGTCTCTCTTAGGGCTCATGTGCACATAACTTCTGAATATTCTGCAGCGATTTTACAGCACATGTGCGCTTCAAATCACTGTAGAAACACTGCATAATGGATGCAGTTTTTTTTGTAGAATAAGGCATTGTGCCCACAGGGCGTTTTTTATAGCGTTTTTCATTGCTTTTTTTTAATGCAAATAAAAAGCATCCCAGCAAAGTCTATGAGAATCGGAACTTGCTGTGCCCACGTTGCTTCTTTTTCAATTGCTTTTTTTTTCTTGCTGAAAAAAGAAGCAACATGTCAATTGTTTTAGTGTTTTCCCTGCTACCAGGGTCACTGGAAGAGTTGGATACAGCGCCAGAAGATGGCGCTTCCTATGAACACGCCATTTTCTGGGGTAACTTCGGACTGCAATTCACAGCAGGGAGGGGGGCCCAGGAAGCTTGGGCCACCCTGTGCTGAGGATTCCAGTCCCCAGCTGCCTAGTTGTACCTGGCTGGACACATAAATTAGGTGAAGCCCACATTGTTTTTTCATTATTTTATGAAATTCATGGAAAAATTAAAAAGGGCTTCCCTATATTTTTGGTTCCCAGCTGGGTACAAATAGGCAGTTGGGGGCAGCCTGTACCTGGCTGGCATACAAAAATATGGCACAACCTGTGTGTGTGTGTGTGTGTGTGTGTGTGTGTGTGTGTGTGTGTGTGTGTGTGTGTGTGTGTGTGTTTTTAAATTTATTAAAAAAAAACTGAACACATCCCAAAAGGGTTGGGGGTAAATATAAAAAATGCATAGGCTCCCACTGCATTTTCTATTGCTAGCTAAGGGTAAACCAAACAGCTACTAGCTGCTAACCCTTACTGCTTGGTGTTACCTTCACTGGCAATGTAAAATCCAGGGAAGCCTTTTTTTTTTGTTTTGGCCAAAAGTAAAAAAAAAAAGACGTGGGCGAATTTTTGTGTCCAGCCTCGTACCAGACAGCTAGGGACTGGAATCCGCAGAGCAGAGTGGCCCAAGCTTTCTGGCCCCCCTGCTGCGTATTCAAGTCTGCAGCTGCCCCAGGAAATGGTGCTTTCATAGAAGTGCCGGGTGGCACGCTGGGTAATAAGGGGTTAATACCAGCCTTGTTTTAGCAGCTAGTAGTAAGTCTGAGATTCTTAATGTCAGGCCAAGTTTGACCCAGCCATTAATCTCCAATAAAGGGTTAAAAAAGACACCACACAGAAAAAATACTTCATTAGAACACATATATAATACATATACACATATACACATACATACACACATACACACATATACACTCCATCTTTATTACTCCCTCTCACCCCTCCTTGATCCTGGTCTTCTGTCACCGATCTAGCTCTGCTACATCAGAAAGCATGGGGGAGGAAGAACGCTTATGCTCCTCGTGCTGTCTAATCGCTCAATGAGTGAGCAGAGACTGCGGGTTGGTAAGCGGTGACATCACTGTTGCCATAGTAACCTAATGAGCGAGTTACTATAGCAACAGTGATCTCTGAGTACCTGATTCCCAGCGTCGCTATTCACCTGCATAGGCCAGTGAATGGCGGTGCTGGTAAACTATCTAATGGATCATCATTTTCCTGTCACTTTTATTCCAAAATGGAGATTGAAGAAAATGGGTTGAATAAAGAAATTACATCAGAACACTTTTTTTTTTTTTTTCTCCACCAACTTTAATGAGCTGAAACAAGCATTCAATAGTAACAAAAGCAGCATAAAAAGCAGCTTATTTTTTTTTTGTTTTTTTTTTTGTTACTATTGAATGCTTGTTTCAGCTCATTAAAGTTGGATATGAAAAAAGGTGTTCTGATATAATTTCCTTCAACCCATTTCTTCAATCTCCATTTTGGAATAAAAAAGACAGGTAAATGATGATCCATTAGATCGTTTACCAGCGCCGCTATTCACCGGCTCATGCAGGTGAATAGCGGCGCTGGGAATCAGGTACTCGGAGATCACTGTTGCTATAGCAACTCACTCATTAGGTTACTATGGCAATGGTGGCAGCAGTGATGTCACCGCTTACCAACCCACAGTCTCTGCTTACTCATTGAATGATTAGACAGCACGAGGAGCAGAAGCGGTCTTCCTCCCCTCCCCCCCCCCCCCCCATGTGCTTTCTGATGTAGCAGAGCTAGATCGGTGACAAGACCAGGATCGGGGAGGGGTGAGAGGGAGTAATAAAGATGGAGTCCCTAATTGTGTCTGTGTATTTATTTATTTCTAATTTTTTTCTGTTTTTTTGGGGTTATTTTTTTAACCCTTTATTGGAGATTTTTAATGGCCGGGTCAAACTTGGCCTGACATTAAGAATCTCGGACTTAATACCAGCTGGTAAAACAAAGCTGGTATTAACCCCTTATTACCCAGCATGCCACCCGGCACCAGGTCCACTGGGAGAGTTGGACACAGCGCCAAAAGATGGTACTTCTGTGAAAGCACCATTTTCTGGGGCAGCTGCAGACTGCAATACGCAGCAGGGGGCCCAGAAAGCTTGGGCCACTCTGCGCTGCAGATTCTAGTCCCTAGCTGTCTGCTTGTACCTGGCTGGACACAAAAATTGGGCGAAGCCCACGTCATTTTTTAGATTTTTGGCAAAAAAAAAAAAAAACTCACGGAAAAAGGGCTTCTCTGGATTTTCCATTGCCAGTGAAGGAAACACCAAGTAGTAAGGGTTAGCAGCTAATAGCTGTTTGGGTTAGCCTTAGCTAGTAATAGAAAATGCAGTGGGAGCCTATGCAAATTTTTTTCTTTACCCCTAACCCTT
The DNA here is from genome assembly GCF_048569485.1 of Anomaloglossus baeobatrachus. Lineage (NCBI taxonomy): Eukaryota > Metazoa > Chordata > Amphibia > Anura > Aromobatidae > Anomaloglossus > Anomaloglossus baeobatrachus. The sequence goes on along the minus strand of NC_134355.1, from coordinate 411,555,029 downwards.
TTGGTTGTGTTTATTTAAAAAATAAAAAACAATTTAAAAAAAATTAAACCAAAAAATCAACATGGGTTTTGCCATATTTTTGTATGCCAGCCAGGTACAGCAGGCAGGTATGGGCTGCCCCCAACTGCCTATTTGTACCCAGCTGGGAACCAAAAATATAGAGAAGTCCTTTTTAATGATTTCATGAATTTAAAAAAAAAAACCAAAAAACGACGTGGGCTTCACACAATTTGTGTCCAGCCAAGTATAACTAGGCAGCTGGGGACTGGAATCCGCAACACAGGTTGGCCCAAGCTTTCAACCCCTCCCCCCCCCCCCCCCGCTGCAAATTGCACTCTGTAGCTGCCCCAGAAAATGGCGCATTCATAGGAAGCACCATCTTCTGGTGCTGTATCCAACTCTGCCAGTGGCCCTGGTATTGGGTGGCTCGCTGGGTAATAATTGGATTAGGGCCAGCTTTGTATTATCAGCTGGCCCGAAGCCTGAAATTCATGGTGTTACACCAATATTAGACATAGCCACCATGAATTTCTAGTAAAGATAATAAAAAAAAACACAACACAGAGAAAAATATTTTTATTAGAAATAAAACACAACACAATTACTGACTCCATCTTTATTACACTAAAGAATCCCCCTCCTCCGCCGTAGTCCTGGGTTGAGGGTCCCGCGATCCAATCCAGATCCAATATCATCTGATCAGAAGGCAAACTGATCAGATGATGACATATCATCTGATCGGTTTGCCTTCTGATCAGATGATATTGGATTCAGGTCTTTGAACCTTACACAGGTTCAAGGACCTGAATCAGATTACACATCAGCGGATTGTTTAAAAGTCACATGGGCTCCAGGATCTGCTGGGAAGCAGCTGATGCTATCACCTGATAGCATCATCCAATCGTTTAGGTTCAGCGAAGATTAGCTGATTCATCTGCTTGTTTACGTCCAGCGGTGAAAAGCCTGCCGGCTTTTTAAACAATCAGCTGCTTACCGGCAGGTCCTGGAGCCCATCGGACGTGACCCGGGAGTCTGCAGAGAGGTGAGTAAGGTGAAGAGTTCATCCCAGCAGCAGATGTCTAGGAAACCCTGGTGACCCTCTTACATGAACTGTATTCACCTTGTGACATCACCGGACCTCCCTGTAGAGTGGTGTCTGTAAAACACTGCAAGAATACTGAATGCTTGGTGCACGGCACAAGGTGAACACAGTTCATGCAAGAGGATCACCGGGGTTTTTCGGAGTTCACCTTGACGTCAGCAGGGGTTGCCTGCATTTATGTGGCATAGGCTGTGCACAGGGCCGGCTCCAGGTTTTTGTGGGCCCGGGCGGAAGAGTCCCAGTGGGCCCCATAAACACGCAGACACATATACACAGCTATGTATACATATTTAAAGACAAACTCACAAAATACATATAAACAGACAAATTTATACAGTCATATACACTGACATACATAGATACACATCATGCATGCCTACAGACACACACTGCTCTGCTGCATACATACAGACACACTCACACTGCTTCAGAGCCTATGATTGGTTGCAGTCAGACCCACCCACACGCTGAGTTACAGCTGTCTCACTGCAACTAATCACAGCCACCGGTGAGCGGGTCTATATTGTGCAGTACAATAAATAAATAATTAAAAAAAAAAAAACGGCATGTGGTCTCCCCCCAAATTTGATACCAGCCAAGGTAAAGCCACACGGCTGAAGGCTGGTATTCTCAGGATGGGGAGCCCCACATTATGGGGAGCCCCCCAGCCTAAAAATATCAGCCAGCAGCTGCCCGGAATTGCCGCATCCATTAGATGCGACAGTCACGGGACTCAAACCGGCTCATCCCGAATTGCCCTGGTGCGGTGGCAATCAAGGTAATAAGGAGTTAATGGCAGCAGCCCATAGTTGCCACTAAGTCCTAGGTTAATCATGGCAGGCGTCTCCCCAAGATACCTTCTATGATTAACCTGTAAGTGAAAGTAAATACACATACACCTGAAAAAAAATCCTTTATTTGGAATAAAAGACAAAAAAAAACCCCACCCTCTTTCACCACTTTATTAAAATCCCCAAATACCCCTCCAGGGCCGGCGTAATCCACACGAGGTCCCACATCCAGCTCTGATACATGAAGCTGACAGGAGCAGAAGTAGAACACCACCGCTCCTGTGAGCTCCACGCAGCAGCTGAAGTGAATCGCGCTGTCAGCGGGGAAATCACTGAGGTAATGCCTGTGTGTGTGTGCGGTGATGATGGGTGCGGTAGTGCTGGTGTGTGCGCGGTGATGATGAGGGCTGTAGTGTCGGGGGGTGTGCGGTGAAGATGTGGGCGGTAATTTCGGGATGTGTGCGGTGAAGATGAGGGCGGTAATGTTGGAATGTGTGCGGTGAAGATGAGGGCGGTAATGTCGGGATGTGTGCGGTGAAGATGTGGGCGGGAATGTCGGGATGTGTGCGGTGAGGATGTGGGCGATAATGTCAGGATGTGTGCGACCTGTGCACCAGGCATTCAGTATTCTTGCGGTGTTTTACCGCGACATCTCTTTGCAGGGAAGTCCGGGGATGTCAGGAGGTGAATACAATTCATGCCGGAGAATTACCGGGGGCTTTCCTGGAGATCCCCCGCTAGGATGAACTATTCACCTTGTGAAGTCAGCGGGGGGTCCCTGCATTGTTTACCGCGACATGTCGCTGCATGGAAGTTCGGGGATGTCACAAGGTGAATACAGTTCATGCAGGGGGATTACCGAGCAATGCTCCCCGCATTCCTGGAGATCCCCGCTGGGATGAACTCTTTACCTTATGACGTCAGCGGGGGTCTTGGCAGAGGTGTAGCGGTAAACAATGGGAGATATAGCTGGCGACGCTTTCTTCTATGAAGGAATCTATATAGCCATAGCTTTCTTTTCTCAATAAAAGACGTCCAAACGCATAAAATATAAAGCAACGTGGGCATTACACATGCGTTTTTTCTTGCTTTTTTTCCCTGACTCAATTGAACTCAATTGGGAAAAAAGCAGGAAAAAATGCTAAAACAATTGACATGTTGCTTCTTTTTTCAGCAAGAAAAAAAGCAACTGAAAAAGAAGCAACGTGGGCACAGCAAGTCCCGATGCTCATAGACTTTGCTGGGATGCTTTTTCCTTGCTTTTAATGATTAAAAAAAGCAATGAAAAACGCTAGAAAAAACGCTGTAAAAACACCCTGTGGGCACAAGGCCTAAGGCCTTGTATTCACCTCCTGACATGCCCGGACCTCCCTGCAGAGAAATGTCGTGGTAAAACACTGCAAGAATACTGAATGCCTGGTGCACAGCCTATGCAACATAAATGCAGGGAACCCCCACTGACGTCAAGGTGAACCCCGAAAAACCCCAGTGATCCTCCTGCATGAGCTGTGTTCACCTTGTGCCGTGCACCAGGCATTCAGTATTCTTGCGGTGTTTTACGACACCACTGTACAGGGAGGTCCGTGGATGTCAAGTGGAATACAGTTCATGTAGGAGGATCGCCGGGGTTTCCTGGACATCCGCCGCTGGGATGAACTCTGCACCTTACTCACCTCTCTGCAGACTCCCGGGTCACGTCCGATTGGCTCCAGAACCCGCGGGTAAGCAGCTGATTGTTTACGTCCAGCGGTGAAAAGCCTGCTGGCTTTTTAACAATTAGATGATGAATCAGCTGATCTTGCTGGACGTAAACGATCAGATGATACTATCAGGTGACAGCATTAGCTGCTTACCGGCGGGTCCTGGAGCCCATGGGACTTTTATGCCTGCTTTACACGCTTCAATAAATCTTTCAATCCGTCGTCGGGGTCAAGTTGTAAGTGACGCACATCCTGCATCGTTCGTGACGTATTTGCGTGTGAAACCTACGTGCGATCAAGATTGACCGAAAATACGGTGATCGCATACACGTCGTTTATTCCTCATACATTGGACGTTTTGTTGTATGAACCTAGTGAATTGTAACGTGTGACATCCCTCATACGATTTTGGTGTCTGATGCTATGTGCGCAGGTGTGCGCTCTGCACCGCAGCTTAAAAAAGGTCCGCTTCAGAGCGTAGCTGAAAAGCTGCGTTCTGAAGCGCCTCACAATGTTTGTCATGCACTAATCTCTGTCAGTCCGTCACTATCTCTGTCCCTCTCTCTCTGTCCATGTCAGTCTATCCCCCTCTCTCATATACTCACCGATCCCCGGCTCTGCACGGCATTCACACTGCTCCGGCGGCTTTTACTGTTTTGAAAAAGCCGTCCGCCCATTAAACAATCTCGTATTCCCTGCTTTACCCGCCCACCGGCGCCTATGATTGGTTACAATGAGACACGCCCCCATGCTGAGTGACAGGTGTCACACTGCACCCAATCACAGCAGCCGGTGGGCGTGTCTATACTGTGCAGTGAAATAAATAATTAAATAATTAAAAAAAACGGCGTGCGGTCCCCCCCAATTTTAAAACCAGCCAGATAAAGCCATACGGCTGAAGGCTGGTATTCTCAGGATGGGGAGCTCCACGTTATGGGGAGCCCCCCACCCTAACAATATCAGCCAATAGCCGCCCAGAATTGCCGCATACATTATATGCGACAGTTCTGGGACTGTACCCGGCTCTTCCCGATTTGCCCTGGTGCGTTGGCAAATCGGGGTAATAAGGAGTTATTGGCAGCCCATAGCTGCCAATAAGTCCTAGATTAATCATGTCAGGCGTCTATGAGACACCCTCCATGATTAATCTGTAAATTACAGTAAATAAACACACACACCCGAAAAATCCTTTATTAGAAATAAAAAACACAAACATATACCCTGGTTCACCACTTTAATCAGCCCCAAAAAGCCCTCCTTGTCCGGCGTAATCCAGGATGATGCAGCGTCGCTTCCAGCGCTGCTGCATGGAGGTGACCGGAGCTGCAGAAGACACCACCGCTCCGGTCACCTCCACACAGCAAATGAAGACAGCCGTGCGATCAGCTGAGCTGTCAGTGAGGTTACCCGCTGTCACTGGATCCAGCGGTGGATGCAGCGGTGGCCGCGGGTAACCTCAGTGACCGCTCAGCTGATCGCGCTACTCACCTCAGTTGCTGCGTGGAGGTGAGAGGAGCGGCGGTGAGTAGCGCGATCAGCTGAGCGCTCACTGAGCTTACCCGCGGCCACCGCTGCATCCACCGCTGGATCCAGTGACAGCGGGTAACCTCACTGACAGCTCAGCTGATCGCCGGCTGTCTTCATTTGCTGTGTGGAGGTGACCGGAGCGGTGGTATCTTCTGCAGCTCCGGTCACCTTCATGCAGTAGCGCTGGAAGCGACGCTGGAGCATCCTGGATTACGCCGGACAAGGAGGGCTTTTTGGGGCTGATTAAAGTGGTGAACCAGGGTATATGTTTGTGTTTTTTATTTCTAATAAAGGATTTTTTGGGTGTGTGTGTTTATTTACTGTAATTTACAGATTAATCATGGAGGGTGTCTCATAGACGCCTGACATGATTAATCTAGGACTTATTGGCAGCTATGGGCTGCCAATAACTCCTTATTACCCCGATTTGCCAACGCACCAGGGCAAATCGGGAAGAGCCGGGTACAGTCCCAGAACTGTCGCATATAATGTATGTGGCAATTCTGGGCGGCTGTTGGCTGATATTGTTAGGGTGGGGGGCTCCCCATAACGTGGAGCTCCCCATCCTGAGAATACCAGCCTTCAGCCGTATGGCTTTATCTGGCTGGTTTTAAAATTGGGGGGGACCCGCACGCCGTTTTTTTTAATTATTTAATTATTTATTTCACTACACAGTATATACACGCCCACCGGCTGCTGTGATTGGGTGCAGTGTGACACCTGTCACTCAGCGTGGGGGCGTGTCTCACTGTAACCAATCATAGGCGCCGGTGGGCGGGTAAAGCAGGGAATACGAGATTGTTCAATGGGCGGCCGGCTTTTTCAAAACAGTAAAAGCCGCCGGAGCAGTGTGAAGGCCGTGCAGCGCCGGGGATCGGGGATCGGTGAGTATGAGAGAGGGCTGCTCAATTCAGTTACTCAGGAGTTTAGCGGTCACCGGTGAGCCCTTCACAGGTGACCGCTAATCAGGGCACGACACAGACAGAGCCGCAGCATCACAATGAAGTCGGGTGAGGTTCACCCGAGTTCATTCTGACAGTGCGGCTCTGTCTGTGTCTGCTGTCATCTGCCATTCAGCTCTGCTACATGGCTGTCTGTGTCTGCTGTCAGCGGCCATGTAGCAGAGCTGAATGGCAGATGACATAGTAAAACCGCATCCCTACACATTACACACGCTTGTCAAGTCAATAAATAAAAAAAAAAAAGGGTGTCCAATGCATCAATGCATACGTCACAGAACACATGATCTAAAGGATCGCACACAAAATTGATCAATTTAACATAGACTACTAACGCACGTGTGACAGCAAATGAATGACCAACGTGCAATCTCATTCAATCGCATATGCGACCTGGGCGTGTCACATCGCATACGAGATCGCATACCTAATTGTAAGGTGTAAAGCTGGCTTAAGACAATCAGCTGATGTGTAATCTGATTCAGGTTCTTGAACCTGTGTCAGGTTCAAAGACGTGAATCCAATATCATCTAATCGGAAGGCAAACCGATCAGATCTGATCAGTTTGCCTTCTGATCAGATGACATTGGATCCGGATTGGACATCGCAGGACCCTCGACACAGGACTACTGCGGAGGGGGGTTCTTTAGTTCAATAAAGATGGAGTCACTAATTGTGTTGTGTTTTATTTCTAATAAAAAATATTTTTCTCTGTGTTTGTGTTTTTTATTATCTTTACTAGAAATTCATGGTGGCTATGTCTAATATTGGCGTGACACCATGAATTTCAGGCTTAGGGCCAGCTGATAATACAAAGCTGTCCCTAATCCTATTATTACCCAGCGAGCCACCCAATACCAGGGCCACTGTAAGAGTTGGATACAGCGCCAGAAGATGGCGCTTCCTATAAACGCGCCATTTTCTGGAGTGGCTGCGGACTGCAATTCGCAGCGGGGGGGATGCCCAGAAAGCTCGGGCCACCCTGTGCTGTGGATTCCAGTCCCCAGCTACCTAGTTGTACCTGGCTGGACACATAAATTGGGTGAAGCCCATGTCGTTTTTTTTGTTTTTTTTTTATTTTATGAAATTCATAAAGTAATTAAAAAGGGCTTCCCTATATTTTTGGTTCCCAGTTGGGTACAAATAGGCAGCTGGGGGTTGGGGCAGCCCGTACCTGCCTGCTGTACCTGGCTGGCATACAAAAATATGGCGAAACCCATGTCGATTTTTTGGTTTTATTTTTTTTAAATGTATTAAAAAAAATAAAAAAAACAAAAACACATAACCCAAAAGGGTTAGGGGTAAAGAAAATAAATGCGTAGGCTCCCACTGCATTTTCTATTGCTAGCTAAGGGTAACCCAAACAGCTACTGGCTGCTAACCCCTACTTCTTAGTGTTACCTTCACTGGCAATGGAAAATCTAGGGAAGCAATATTTTCTTGAGGGGTTTTTTTTGCCAAAAAACTAAAAAAAAAAAAATGACGTGGACTTCGCCCAACTTTTCTGTCCAGCCAGGTACAGCCAGACAGCTAGGGAGTGGAATCTGCAGTGCAGAGTGGCCCAAGCTTTCTGGGCCCCCTGCTGCATACTTCAGTCTGCAGCTGCCCCAGAAAATGGTGCTTTCATAGAAGCGCCATCTTCTGGCACTGTATCCAACTCTTCCAGCGGACCTCGTGTCGGGTGGCACGCTGGGTAATAAGGCTTTAATACCAGCTTTATTTTACCAGCTGGTATTAAGTCCGAGATTCTTAATGTCAGGCCAAGTTTGACCCGGCCATTAAGAATCTCCAATAAAGTGTTAAAAAAAGACACCACACAGAAAAAATACTTTATTAGAAATAAATACACAGACACACTTAGGGACTCCCATCTTTATTACTCCCTCTCTCCCCCCTCCTCGATCCTGGTCTTCTGTCACTGATCTAGCTTTGCTATATCAGAAAGAACGGGGGAGGAAGAACGCTTCTGCTCCTCGTGCTGTCTAATCACTCAATGTGTGAGCAAAGACTGTAGGTTGGTAAGCGGTGTCATCACCACTATCACCATTGCCATAGTAACCTAATTAGAGGTTTACTATAGCAACGGTGATCTCCGGGCACCTGATTCCCGCCGCCGCTATTCATTGTGAATAGCGGTGCCGGTAAACGATCTAATAGATCATCATTTTCATATCACTTTTATTCCAAAATGGAGATTGAAGAAAATGGGTTGAACAAGGAAATTACATCAGAACACCTTTTTTTTCACATCCAACGTTAATGAGCTGAAACAAGCATTCAATAGTAACAAAAAAAGCATGAAAAGAAGCATGAAAAAACAGCATGAAAAAAAGCACGAAAGCATGAAAAAAAGCAGGGAAAAAAGCATGAAAAGAAGCATGAAAAAAAGCAAGAAAAAAAGCATGAAAAGAAGCAAGAAAAAAAGCATGAAAGCATGAAAAGAAGCATGAAAAAAAGCATGAAAGCATGAAAACAAGCACAGAAAAAAGCTGCTTTTTTTGTGCTGAAAAAAAGCACCGTGGGCACATAGCCTAAGATTTCATGCGCTCTGGCTGCTGCCCCCACCATAGAGACAGAGTGGGAACGGCATCCATAGCGCACGGAATAATTGACATGCTCATTTTATGAACACACGGATTTGGGTTAAAATTCTAGCATCCAAATCGCTGTGTTCATAAAAGCAATGCGCGCAATCTACATTGTGCAGGGGACGCATGCATTTACGTTGCAGTGCAATCAATACGCAGCCTAAATGCATGCAATTATGCAACGTCTGCACGAGCCCTTATGTAGGTAAAACTTGGCAATACTAGTAAATCTTGTGCAGCCTACAAATGTAAACAACGTTCATTTGCTGGTAATAGTCCACACTTAATTTTTTTTTCTTTTTTGGGATTCTGTCAGGATTAAGGTGCTGATTTCATTCTTCTCATCTAACAGAATCCACTGACCTTAAGCCTGCTTTACATGTTACGATTCTGCATACGATATCGTATGCGATCGTAACCGCCCCCATCGTATGTGCGGCACATTCAATTTTGTTGAATGTGCCGCACAAACTATTAATCCCCGTCACACGTACTTAACCGTCCATACGACCTCGATGTGGGCGGCGAACGTCCACTTCCTGGAGTGGGAGGGACGTTCGGCGTCACATCGACGTCACGCGGCAGCCGGCCAATAGAAGCGGAGGGGCGGAGATGAGCGGGATGTAAACATCCCGCTCACCTCCTTCCTTCCGAATTGCTGGCCGGGAGCCGCAGGACGCAGGTAAGCTGTGTTCATCGTTCCCGTGGTGTTACACACTGCGATGTGTGCTACCCCGGGTATGATGAACAACCTGACGTTCAATTCATGAGGAATGAACGACGTGCGTGCGATGAACGTTTTACTGTTCATTCGCAATCACATGTAGCTGTTACACACGACAATGTACCTTACGATGTCGGATGTGCATCACTTACGACGTGACCTCGCCGACACATCGTATATATTGTAGTGTGTAAAGCCCGCTTTAGTCTAAGGGTATGACCGCTCTTTGCTTTTTACCTGCTTTTTTGCTGCTTTTTCATCTGCCGCATTTAATGCCAAAATTAGAGATGAGCGAACCGGTCGCGGTTCGCCTCGAGGTTGGTTCGCCGAACGGACCTCCCGTTCGAGTTCGGTTCGTCGAACGTTCGACGAACCGAACTCGAACTGCATAGGAAACAATGGCAGGCAATCACAAACACAGAAAAACACCTAGAAAACACCCTCAAAGGTGTCCAAAAGGTCACAAACAACTCACAACACATGGGAAAGTGACAAGGACATATACTCATGCGAAAACAAAAGAGCTGGACAAGGAAAAAGAGTAGGACACACAGATATATGAGTATATGCAAGGAAACATCGATTCCATTATTGTGCAACTTGAGCCCTGCTCATTTTAGGCTTCCAATGTTGATAAATTGCCTGAGCTCGCCACGTACGTCTTGGGGATCTTGTCGTGTCCTGCAGCCAGCGTTCTCTCGGAACCTGTCTTCAGTGCTGCTGTGGGTCTGCTGGCAGATAAGCACACGTGTCTGTCCACTGACAATGTGGACATGGCTCTCAGAGGACTTTTCTTCCCCTGGGTCAGCCAGGGGACGGGAAAGGCACGCGTATTTTTGAGAGTGCTTCATGCAAAGCATCTTTTTCTTTTTCAAAAGGGGGCTCAACCGATGCCAGTCAAGTGGGGTGTGTGTGGCCCAGTTAGTGGCAACGAGGGAGACTGTGGTTGGAGTCCCCTCGCTGTGTTTCTAAAAGAACCAAGATGAACAAGTCATGGCTCTCAGAGGACTTTTCTTACCCTGGGTCAGCCAGGGGACGGGAAAGGCACGCGTATTTTTGAGAGTGCTTCATGCAAAGCATCTTTTTCTTTTTCAAAAGGGGGCTCAACCGATGCCAGTCAAGTGGGGTGTGTGTGGCCCAGTTAGTGGCAACGAGGGAGACTGTGGTTGGAGTCCCCTCGCTGTGTTTCTAAAAGAACCAAGATGAACAAGTCATGGCTCTCAGAGGACTTTTCTTCCCCTGGGTCAGCCAGGGGACGGGAAAGGCACGCGTATTTTTGAGAGTGCTTCATGCAAAGCATCTTTTTCTTTTTCAAAAGGGGGCTCAACCGATGCCAGTCAAGTGGGGTGTGTGTGGCCCAGTTAGTGGCAACGAGGGAGACTGTGGTTGGAGTCCCCTCGCTGTGTTTCTAAAAGAACCAAGATGAACAAGTCATGGCTCTCAGAGGACTTTTCTTACCCTGGGTCAGCCAGGGGACGGGAAAGGCACGCGTATTTTTGAGAGTGCTTCATGCAAAGCATCTTTTTCTTTTTCAAAAGGGGGCTCAACCGATGCCAGTCAAGTGGGGTGTGTGTGGCCCAGTTAGTGGCAACGAGGGAGACTGTGGTTGGAGTCCCCTCGCTGTGTTTCTAAAAGAACCAAGATGAACAAGTCATGGCTCTCAGAGGACTTTTCTTCCCCTGGGTCAGCCAGGGGACGGGAAAGGCACGCGTATTTTTGAGAGTGCTTCATGCAAAGCATCTTTTTCTTTTTCAAAAGGGGGCTCAACCGATGCCAGTCAAGTGGGGTGTGTGTGGCCCAGTTAGTGGCAACGAGGGAGACTGTGGTTGGAGTCCCCTCGCTGTGTTTCTAAAAGAACCAAGATGAACAAGTCATGGCTCTCAGAGGACTTTTCTTACCCTGGGTCAGCCAGGGGACGGGAAAGGCACGCGTATTTTTGAGAGTGCTTCATGCAAAGCATCTTTTTCTTTTTCAAAAGGGGGCTCAACCGATGCCAGTCAAGTGGGGTGTGTGTGGCCCAGTTAGTGGCAACGAGGGAGACTGTGGTTGGAGTCCCCTCGCTGTGTTTCTAAAAGAACCAAGATGAACAAGTCATGGCTCTCAGAGGACTTTTCTTCCCCTGGGTCAGCCAGGGGACGGGAAAGGCACGCGTATTTTTGAGAGTGCTTCATGCAAAGCATCTTTTTCTTTTTCAAAAGGGGGCTCAACCGATGCCAGTCAAGTGGGGTGTGTGTGGCCCAGTTAGTGGCAACGAGGGAGACTGTGGTTGGAGTCCCCTCGCTGTGTTTCTAAAAGAACCAAGATGAACAAGTCATGGCTCTCAGAGGACTTTTCTTACCCTGGGTCAGCCAGGGGACGGGAAAGGCACGCGTATTTTTGAGAGTGCTTCATGCAAAGCATCTTTTTCTTTTTCAAAAGGGGGCTCAACCGATGCCAGTCAAGTGGGGTGTGTGTGGCCCAGTTAGTGGCAACGAGGGAGACTGTGGTTGGAGTCCCCTCGCTGTGTTTCTAAAAGAACCAAGATGAACAAGTCATGGCTCTCAGAGGACTTTTCTTCCCCTGGGTCAGCCAGGGGACGGGAAAGGCACGCGTATTTTTGAGAGTGCTTCATGCAAAGCATCTTTTTCTTTTTCAAAAGGGGGCTCAACCGATGCCAGTCAAGTGGGGTGTGTGTGGCCCAGTTAGTGGCAACGAGGGAGACTGTGGTTGGAGTCCCCTCGCTGTGTTTCTAAAAGAACCAAGATGAACAAGTCATGGCTCTCAGAGGACTTTTCTTACCCTGGGTCAGCCAGGGGACGGGAAAGGCACGCGTATTTTTGAGAGTGCTTCATGCAAAGCATCTTTTTCTTTTTCAAAAGGGGGCTCAACCGATGCCAGTCAAGTGGGGTGTGTGTGGCCCAGTTAGTGGCAACGAGGGAGACTGTGGTTGGAGTCCCCTCGCTGTGTTTCTAAAAGAACCAAGATGAACAAGTCATGGCTCTCAGAGGACTTTTCTTACCCTGGGTCAGCCAGGGGACGGGAAAGGCACGCGTATTTTTGAGAGTGCTTCATGCAAAGCATCTTTTTCTTTTTCAAAAGGGGGCTCAACCGATGCCAGTCAAGTGGGGTGTGTGTGGCCCAGTTAGTGGCAACGAGGGAGACTGTGGTTGGAGTCCCCTCGCTGTGTTTCTAAAAGAACCAAGATGAACAAGTCATGGCTCTCAGAGGACTTTTCTTACCCTGGGTCAGCCAGGGGACGGGAAAGGCACGCGTATTTTTGAGAGTGCTTCATGCAAAGCATCTTTTTCTTTTTCAAAAGGGGGCTCAACCGATGCCAGTCAAGTGGGGTGTGTGTGGCCCAGTTAGTGGCAACGAGGGAGACTGTGGTTGGAGTCCCCTCGCTGTGTTTCTAAAAGAACCAAGATGAACAAGTCATGGCTCTCAGAGGACTTTTCTTACCCTGGGTCAGCCAGGGGACGGGAAAGGCACGCGTATTTTTGAGAGTGCTTCATGCAAAGCATCTTTTTCTTTTTCAAAAGGGGGCTCAACCGATGCCAGTCAAGTGGGGTGTGTGTGGCCCAGTTAGTGGCAACGAGGGAGACTGTGGTTGGAGTCCCCTCGCTGTGTTTCTAAAAGAACCAAGATGAACAAGTCATGGCTCTCAGAGGACTTTTCTTACCCTGGGTCAGCCAGGGGACGGGAAAGGCACGCGTATTTTTGAGAGTGCTTCATGCAAAGCATCTTTTTCTTTTTCAAAAGGGGGCTCAACCGATGCCAGTCAAGTGGGGTGTGTGTGGCCCAGTTAGTGGCAACGAGGGAGACTGTGGTTGGAGTCCCCTCGCTGTGTTTCTAAAAGAACCAAGATGAACAAGTCATGGCTCTCAGAGGACTTTTCTTCCCCTGGGTCAGCCAGGGGACGGGAAAGGCACGCGTATTTTTGAGAGTGCTTCATGCAAAGCATCTTTTTCTTTTTCAAAAGGGGGCTCAACCGATGCCAGTCAAGTGGGGTGTGTGTGGCCCAGTTAGTGGCAACGAGGGAGACTGTGGTTGGAGTCCCCTCGCTGTGTTTCTAAAAGAACCAAGATGAACAAGTCATGGCTCTCAGAGGACTTTTCTTCCCCTGGGTCAGCCAGGGGACGGGAAAGGCACGCGTATTTTTGAGAGTGCTTCATGCAAAGCATCTTTTTCTTTTTCAAAAGGGGGCTCAACCGATGCCAGTCAAGTGGGGTGTGTGTGGCCCAGTTAGTGGCAACGAGGGAGACTGTGGTTGGAGTCCCCTCGCTGTGTTTCTAAAAGAACCAAGATGAACAAGTCATGGCTCTCAGAGGACTTTTCTTCCCCTGGGTCAGCCAGGGGACGGGAAAGGCACGCGTATTTTTGAGAGTGCTTCATGCAAAGCATCTTTTTCTTTTTCAAAAGGGGGCTCAACCGATGCCAGTCAAGTGGGGTGTGTGTGGCCCAGTTAGTGGCAACGAGGGAGACTGTGGTTGGAGTCCCCTCGCTGTGTTTCTAAAAGAACCAAGATGAACAAGTCATGGCTCTCAGAGGACTTTTCTTCCCCTGGGTCAGCCAGGGGACGGGAAAGGCACGCGTATTTTTGAGAGTGTTTCATGCAAAGCATCTTTTTCTTTTTCAAAAGGGGGCTCAACCGATGCCAGTCAAGTGGGGTGTGTGTGGCCCAGTTAGTGGCAACGAGGGAGACTGTGGTTGGAGTCCCCTCGCTGTGTTTTACATGCTTTTAGAAGGGCATGACATGGCTTGGAGGTTGACTTTCATCATATGCAAACTGTTGGCTACCAAAATGCTGCCTTTCCAACAACTGTGGTTATAGGCAATGAGGAACATACTGATGAAGATGAGACGCAGATACCCGATTGGGATGACAACTTAAATATTCGGTCAGGGCAAGAAGAAACTCGGTCTGAGGGGGAGGGGAGTGCAAACACAACAATTGATGAAGTTCTAGATCCCACCTACTGTCAACCCACAGTCAGACACTCGAGGAGGTCAATAGAGGCGGTGGAGGAGGATGCAACCGACGTCGAAGTAACCTGGCGCCTTCCTGGACACAGTCGGAGCACTGGTAGCACGTCTACAACTGCATCCTCAGCCACCACTCTGCCTCTGAGCATTATTCGGGGTGGATCAACAGGTCGCATGGCCTCTAAGCCTTGCCTAGCCTGGTCCTTTTTTGACATAAAAAAAGATCGGCCAAATTATGTGATCTGTAACATTTGGCATGGTTATCTTAGTAGAGGTCAAAACCTCAGCAGTTTGACAACTTCTTCCATGAATCGTCACATGAATAAATATCATATGGCCTGGTGGGAAGCTCACCGTGCTGCAATGCGGCCTAGTGGAGCCAACCATCCACCGCCTGCCCCTTCCAGGGCATCCGCGCGCTCGTCATCTTCTAGGACTGTGGGGACAGCTGTCACACCTGTTTTTCCACCCACAACTTCCACCACTGTAACCGCAACAGGCAGTTTGCTTGGTAGGTCGTCAGTTGGTTTGGAAGGGGAAACAAGTGAGTGTGTACAGCTCTCTCAGACATCGATAGCACCAACTTTGGATGAAGGCAACATCATGTCTCCGCCTGCACTTTCCTCACAAAGCTGCATTTTTCCAGGGACACCCTACTCAACACCGTCTACACACAGCAGCCAGATCTCTGTCCCTCAGATGTGGTCAAATAAAAGGCCACTTCCTGCGACCCATGACAAAGCGAAGAGGTTGACTCTATCCCTCTGTAAGCTGTTGGCTACAGAAATGCTGCCTTTCCGCCTAGTGGACACACAGGATTTTAGAGACCTTATATCTGTCGCTGTGCCCCAGTACCAGATGCCTAGTCGCCACTACTTCTCTAAGAAACGTGTGCCCGCGCTACACCAGCATGTCGCACACAACATCACCGCTTCCTTGAGAAACTCTGTGTGTGAACGGGTGCATTTCACCACCGATACTTGGACCAGTAAGCATGGACAGGGACGTTACATGTCGCTGACTGGGCACTGGGTAACTATGGTGATAGATGGTGAAGGGTCTGCTGCACAAGTCTTGCCGTCCCCACGACTTGTGTGTCAATTCTATGTCTGTCCAAGTTCCGCCACAGCTTCTGCATCCTCCACCTCATCTGTGTCCTCCACCTCCGCCCCAAGCCTGCCTGGTCAGGCCACCAGCGTTCTCACTGCGCAGAAGGAATCACGCACCCCTCATTACTATGCTGGCAGCAGAGCGCAACGGCATCAGGCGGTCTTTAGCTTGACATGTCTTGGGAATAAGAGTCACACAGCTGAGGAGTTGTGGTCAGCTCTGCGGTCCGAGTTTAATAAATGGTTGTCTCCACTCAACCTGCAGCCTGGTAAGGCCGTGTGCGACAATGCTGCAAACCTGGGTGCGGCCCTTCGCCTGGGCAAGGTGACACACGTACCTTGTATGGCTCACGTGTTGAACCTTGTCGTCCAGCAATTTTTAACACACTATCCCGGCCTAGATGGCCTTCTGAACAGGGCACGAAAACTGTCAGCTCACTTCCGCCGTTCAAGCGCCGCAGCAGAGCGACTTGCATCGCTCCAGAAGTCTTTCGGCCTGCCGGTTCATCGCCTGAAATGCGATGTGGCGACACGCTGGAATTCAACTCTCCACATGTTACAGCGACTGTGGCAGCACCGGCGAGCCCTGGTGCAATACGTCATGATGTATAGCCTGGGCCAACGAGATGCAGAAGTGGGGCAGATCACCCTGATGGAGTGATCTCAGATCAAGGACCTATGCACCCTTCTGCACAGTTTCGACATGGCGACGAATATGTTTAGCGCTGACAATGCCATTATCAGCATGACGATTACAGTCATTTACATGCTGGAGCACACGCTAAACACTATTCGTAGTCAGCGGGTGGGACAACAGGAAGGGGAGGAACTACAGGAGGATTCATATGCGCAAGACACAACAACATCACCAAGGTCCAGACGTTCATCATCACCAACGCGGCAGGCATGGGACCATGGGGGACAGGGATCAACAAGGGCGCATGGTAGCAGGCGACATGTTGAGGAAGGTGCAGGAGGACATGAAGATATGGAGGACGAACTGTCCATGGACATGGAAGACTCAGCAGATGAGGGGGACCTTGGTCAAATTTCAGTTGAAAGAGGTTGGGGGGAGATGACAGAGGAAGAAAGAACGGTTAGCACCTCTATGCCACAAACACAGCGTGGACTTGGTCCGCATGGCTGCGCAAGACACATGAGTGCCTTCTTGTTGCACTACCTCCAACATGACCCTCGTATTGTCAAAATTAGAAGTGATGATGACTACTGGCTTGCCACACTATTAGATCCCCGGGACAAGTCCAAATTTTGTGACATAATTCCACCCATAGAAAGGGACGCACGTATGCAGGAGTATCAGCATAAGCTGTTACTCGATCTTAGCTCGGCTTTTCCACCAAACAACCGTGCAGGTGAAGGGAGTGATTCTCCCAGGAGTATCTCCAAATGAACATCGATGCAATGACTTTGCAAATGGAGCCTTGCTCCTTTTGGGCTTCAAATCTAGAAAAATTGACAGAGCTCTCCAGTTACGCCTTGGAGATTTTGTCGTGTCCAGCTGCCAGCGTTGTCTCTGAACGTGTCTTCAGTGCTGCTGGGTGTGTGCTGACAGATAAGCGCACGCGTCTGTCCAGTGACAATGTGGACAGACTGACGTTCATCAAAATGAACAAGTCATGGATCCAGAAGGAATTTACTACCCCTGTGTCATCCTGGGGAGAGTAAATGCTTGTGGATTTGGAATGTGCTTGATGCAAATCAAAACATCCTGTTTGCAACTAGGGCACAAGTGCTGCCACTGATGGGGTGTCTGTGTGCCCAATTTTGGGAAAAAAGGTAGACTCCGCTTGGAGTAACCCTTGCTTGCTGTGTTTTTTAAAAATGATACAAGATGAACAGATCTGAAGGCAAGATGAAGGCAACATCATGTCTCCGCCTCCACTTTTCTCACAAACCTGCATTTTTCCAGGGACACCCTACTCAACACCGTCTACAGACAGCAGCCAGATCTCTGTCCCTCAGATGTGGTCAAATAAAAGGCCACTTACTGCGACCCATGACAAAGCTAAGTGGTTGACTCTATCCCTCTGTAAGCTGTTGGCTACCGAAATGCTGCCTTTACGCGTAGTGGACACACAGGATTTTACAGACCTTATGTCTGTCGCTGTGCCCCAGTACCAGATGCCCAATCACCACTGCTTCTCCAAGAAAAGCATGCCCGCGCTACACCAGCATGTCGCACACAACATCATCACCACTTCCTTGAGAAAATCTGTGTGCGACAGGGTGCATTTCAACACAGATACTTGGACCAGTAAGCATAGACAGGGTCATTACATGTCACTGACTGGGCACTGGCAAACTATGGTGAGAGATGGAGAAGGGTCTGCTGTACAAGTCTTGCCGTCCCCACGAGTTGTTTCAATCCTTGTTCTGTATGTAGAAGTTAATACACTGCTTCTGCCTCTTCAACCTCGTGTGGGTCCTCTACCTTGGCGCAAACCCTGTGTGGTCAGGCCACCCTTCCTTGCAACTGCGCACAAGGACTACCACACACCTCCTTACTATGCTGGCAGCAGAGCTCAATGCCATCAGGCAGTCAAAGTTTTACTTTGAAATGTATGGGAAATGTGAGTCACACCGCTATTCCAGAGAATAGTAGTCAGGCAGGGTCAAAACATTAATTGAGGAACAGGAACAGAATGGGACGGCCAGGACTTAATCAGAAAACAAGCAGAGGTGAAATGCGTATCGGCCAACAAGGTACATAAACAGCAAGCAGGAAAAGTAGTCAGGTAACAAGCACACAAAATCATAAAACTGAACTGGGGGTAAAATTAACCAGAGGTTCATAGCTATGTCTGGCAGTGGTCTGCAGACAGGATGGGCATAAAAAAGGGTGTGGTGTCTTCCCATTGGTTGTAGCTGAATGATGGTATTTCATCTGTGAGATACCCACCAGCTACATTCAGCCAGAGATTCTGCATCTGTCAAGGTAATGCAGCCCAGTGGGTGAGCATAACCTGCGTCCACCTGCGCCGCTGGCATCGACTACTCTCCCATCATCAGCACTATTCATGAAAGGAACACGTTGTCACCTGGCAACCGGAGTACAAATTGACGGAGCGGAGTACGTTGGTGACTTAACAGCCGTGTGCGGCAATGATGCAAACCTGGCTGTGGGCCATCGTCAGGGCAATGTGACACACGTGCCTTGTATGGCTCACGTGTTGAACCGAATTCTCCAGCAATTTTTAAAACACCATCACGGCCTACATGGACTTGTGCAGCGGGCACGCTCACTATGTGCTCACTTCCATCGTGCGCACACAGCAGCTCAACAACTTTCATCACTCCGGAAGTCTTAGGGTCTGGCAGTTAAACGCCGGAAATGCGATGTTCCGACACGCAGGAATTGGAATCTGCACATCTTGCAGCGTGTGTGGCAGCACCGCAGAGCCCTGCTGAAATACGGTAAGACATATAGCCTGGGATAACTTGATCCAGAGGTGGTGCAGATCACGCTGCTGGAGTGGTGTCAGATCAAGGACCTATGCACCCTGCTACACAGTTTTGAAATGTCGACGAAGATGTTTAGCACTGGCAATGTCATTCTCAGGGTGACAATTCTGGTCATCTACATAATAATAATAATAATAATAATTTTATTCATTTATATAGCGCTATTAATTCCACAGCACTTTACATACATTGGCAACACTGTCCCCATTGGGGCTCACAATCTAAAGTCCCTATCTGTATGTCTTTGGAGTGTGGGAGGAAACCGGAGAACCCGGAGGAAACCCACGCAAACACGGGGAGAACATACAAACTCCTTGCAGATGGTGTCCTTGGTGGGATTTGAACCCAGGACCCCAGCGCTGCAAGGCTGCAGTGCTAACCACTGAGCCACCATCTACATGATGGAGCACACTGTAATTATTATTCAGAGTCAGGTGTTGGGACAAGAGGAAGGGGAGGAAGTACAGGAGGAGTCATATGCGGAAGGGATAACAAGATCTACGAGGTCCAGATGGTCAGCGGCACCTATGCGGCAGTCATGGTGAGGGAGAGGGATTAACAAGGGCGCATAGTATCAGCAAAAAGTGTTGATGAAAGTGCAGGAGCCCATGAAGAAATGGAGGACGAACTGGCGATCGGCATGGAAGACTCAGCAGATGAGTGAGAGCTTGCTCACATTTCGGTTGTGCGAGGTTGTGGGTAGAGGACAGAGGAAGTATGCACGATTCTCACCTCTCTGCCACCAACACACCAAGGACTTGGTCCTCCTGGATGCACAAGACACATGAGCGTATTCTTGCTGCACTACCTACAACATGACCCTCGGATTGTACGAATTCAAAGTAATCCAGAATACTGGGTTGCCACACTGTTAGATCCCCGGTACAAGACAAAATTTGCCGAACTAATTCCTGCCATAGAAATAGACGCACGTATACAGGAGTATCTGCAGAATGTGGTACGCAATCTTAGATCTACTTTTCCACTAAACACCAGTGCTGCACAGAGTGAATCTCAACGCTTTGTCATGGATAGGAGGAAATGGTCTTTTACTTGTCCACATCGGAGGGACCGAGGGATGGCTGCTGTGCTGAGATGCCGTTGAGTACGGTGTCCCTGCACAGTTGCACTTTTGGTCATATCCCAAAATGAGTTGGAAAAGGACAGATGCTGTTGGAAAGGGGAACAGGTGTGTTGGAAAGGGGAAAAAAATTTTGGTCCGTGGATTTGGTGGTTAAGCAACTGTAACATTTGCTGAAGAAACAACATCTGTTACAGTGGGACTGGCAGATTTGGATAAAGTGGTATATAATCTGTGACCGCTATATAACGAAAATTAATAAGAAAAGAAAGAGAAAGGTATATATCCCCATCAGCAGTCAGTGTCCACCGTGCTCCCAGTTGGAAAAGGAGAGGTTGGCAACTGGAAGGTTTGGTGGAGGATACAGAGCTGTGTGGCTATGAAACTAATAGTAGCCTGAACCGAGTTAGACGCCATTCGGATCTGGAGACTGTGAGCCCTGTTAGCGTCACAGGGTCCACATGCCCACCCAGCCCAGGAACTCCCTGTTAACAACACAGGGGCCATTGAGTACGCTGACCGTGTGCGTAGGGGCCACACCTGTGGACAGCAGGCGCATCAGCAGCAGCAGGCCTGTTAATGCCACTGGGCTGCACAAGCAGGACTGTTAGGACAGGAGCTGGTCTTAACCGTTCTGCGTTACCAACTGTGGTGGTGGCCTGCATCCACCACCCTATCCCTGCCTACCTCTGGCCTAAAGCCGCAATGGGTTCAACACATGGAGGTGTGCTCTTTCGGAGCATAATAGAAGACTGTGCACCTCCTTGTTGGCTCCAGCCCCTTTGATAACCTGGGTCCGCCCCAAACCATGGTGAACCACAATGCACCTCCTATAGACAAAAGTAGAGTGACACGTCATGAGTGGCATAACTAGCGTCCTATTTGGAAACGCAACTTCAATGATGACCTCATGGCTGCCATGACCCAAACACCTCACCAGTCATCGTCTGACCATCAATAATGCGATGACAAGTCATAGGTGTGGGCCTCTGCAAGCCATTTGGGAGGACACCTGATGCCCTGTGGTCTATATGGGACCCCCACATCAGGGCCAGGGCCAAAGAGTTCATTACCGGACCTAGTCTCTGATGCAGGAAGTGCCTGAGCATGCTCAGTAGCATGAAATACAGTCTCTGAAAAAAGACTATCAGCTTTAGCATGGTGTCTAGGCACAAAACAGGACTTAGACCCGGCACGGAATGCAAGCACCTGTGCAAAGAGGCTTTTCACACTTAGTGTGGGAGCATGCGCTGGATCCCGAAATGAAGACTTAGCGTCAGGAATGGCACAGTCAGGCTGAGCATACTCACTAGGCGAAACACTGTAATTATGCTGCAGCTGGGGTACATCGGCACACGCATGCGCACTTGCTGCCTCTCCACACTTAGACGTGGAGGGGAAATTTGTCTTGGAGATGCTGTCTATGAACAGAAGGAAAAGCTAAAGGAAGCCTGACTTTCTATCCCTCCGAATTATGAAATGCAGCAATGAATTCCATGAGTTTGCTATAACATTAGCGTAGCAAAATGTGCATGAGGGTGTGATGTAGAGGTGCTAGAAATAGCTTGTCACCAGTGGGGCACTAATGGAATACAACAGCCAGTTCTATGATGCCACAAAATGGCAGTATTTTGTGCTATCATTATAGCTTATTAAAAACAGAGCACGAGGTTGTCATGCAGAGGTGCTGCACATAGATTTGCAGTAGTGTGAATAGACAAAAGTACAATAGCCACGTTTAGGATACAAGTAGGTACAGTGAGTGTTTGCTAGTATAATGGCTGAGTTTAAAAAAGTTAGAGTGTGCAATGCAGGCAGACGTGCTGCAAATAACGTTCCAATACTGTGAATAGACAAAAGTACAAAAGCCACGTTTAGGATACAACTAGGTACACTGTGTGTTTGCTAGTATAATGGCTGAGTTTAAAAAAGTTAGAGTGTGCAATGCAGGCAGACGTGCTGCAAATAACGTTCCAATACTGTGAATTGACAAAAGTCCAATAGCCACGTTTAGGATACAACTAGGTACAGTGAGTGTTTGCTAGTATAATGGCTGAGTTTAAAAAAGTTAGAGTGTGCAATGCAGGCAGACGTGCTGCAAATAACGTTCCAATACTGTGAATTGACAAAAGTACAATAGCCACGTTTAGGATACAACTAGGTACAGTGAGTGTTTGCTAGTATAATGGCTGAGTTTAAAAAAGTTAGAGTATGCAATGCAGGCAGACGTGCTGCAAATAACGTTCCAATACTGTGAATTGACAAAAGTACAATAGCCACGTTTAGGATACAACTAGGTACAGTGAGTGTTTGCTAGTATAATGGCTGAGTTTAAAAAAGTTAGAGTGTGCAATGCAGGCAGACGTGCTGCAAATAACGTTCCAATACTATGAATTGACAAAAGTACAATAGCCACGTTTAGGATACAACTAGGTACAGTGAGTGTTTGCTAGTATAATGGCTGAGTTTAAAAAAGTTAGAGTGTGCAATGCAGGCAGACGTGCTGCAAATAACGTTCCAATACTGTGAATTGACAAAAGTACAATAGCCACGTTTAGGATACAACTTGGTACAGTGAGTGTTTGCTAGTATAATGGCTGAGTTTAAAAAAGTTAGAGTGTGCAATGCAGGCAGACGTGCTGCAAATAACGTTCCAATACTATGAATTGACAAAAGTACAATAGCCACGTTTAGGATACAACTTGGTACAGTGAGTGTTTGCTAGTATAATGGCTGAGTTTAAAAAAGTTAGAGTGTGCAATGCAGGCAGACGTGCTGCAAATAACGTTCCAATACTGTGAATTGACAAAAGTACAATAGCCACGTTTAGGATACAACTAGGTACAGTGAGTGTTTGCTAGTATAATGGCTGAGTTTAAAAAAGTTAGAGTGTGCAATGCAGGCAGACGTGCTGCAAATAACGTTCCAATACTGTGAATAGACAAAAGTACAAAAGCCACGTTTACGATACAACTAGGTACACTGTGTGTTTGCTAGTATAATGGCTGAGTTTAAAAAAGTTAGAGTGTGCAATGCAGGCAGACGTGCTGCAAGTAACGTTCCAATACTGTGAATTGACAAAAGTACAATAGCCACGTATAGGATGCCACTAGGTACACTGAGTGTTTGCTAGTATAATGGCTTAGTAACAATGAGTTGTAGTGTGCAATGCAGGCAGACGTGCTCTGCAAATGTCTTTGCACTAGTGGGACTATAGCAAAGTCCAATAGCCACGTTTAGGATGCCACTAGGTACACTGAGTGTTTGCTAGTATAATGGCTTAGTAACAATGAGTTGTAGTGTGCAATGCAGGCAGACGTGCTCTGCAAATGTCTTTGCACTAGTGGGACTATAGCAAAGTCCAATAGCCACCTTTAGGATGCCACTAGGTACACTGAGTGTTTGCTAGTAAAATTGCTTAGTTTAAAAAAGTTGTAGTGTGCAATGCAGGCAGACGTGCTCTGCAAATGTCTTTGCACTAGTGGGACTATAGCAAAGTCCAATAGCCACTTTTAGGATGCCACTAGGTACACTGAGTGTTTGCTAGTAAAATTGCTTAGTTTAAAAAAGTTGGAGTGTGCAATGCAGGCAGATGTGCTCTGCAAATGTCTTTGCACTAGTGGGACTATAGCAAAGTCCAATAGCCACGTATAGGATGCCACTAGGTACACTGAGTGTTTGCTAGTATAATGGCTTAGTAACAATGAGTTGTAGTGTGCAATGCAGGCAGACGTGCTCTGCAAATGTCTTTGCACTAGTGGGACTATAGCAAAGTCCAATAGCCACGTTTAGGATGCCACTAGGTACACTGAGTGTTTGCTAGTAAAATTTCTTAGTTTAAAAAAGTTGGAGTGTGCAATGCAGGCAGACGTGCTGCAAATAACGTTCCAATACTGTGAATTGACAAAAGTACAATAGCCACGTATAGGATGCCACTAGGTACACTGAGTGTTTGCTAGTATAATGGCTTAGTAACAATGAGTTGTAGTGTGCAATGCAGGCAGACGTGCTCTGCAAATGTCTTTGCACTAGTGGGACTATAGCAAAGTCCAATAGCCACCTTTAGGATGCCACTAGGTACACTGAGTGTTTGCTAGTAAAATTGCTTAGTTTAAAAAAGTTGGAGTGTGCAATGCAGGCAGATGTGCTCTGCAAATGTCTTTGCACTAGTGGGACTATAGCAAAGTCCAATAGCCACCTTTAGGATGCCACTAGGTACACTGAGTGTTTGCTAGTAAAATTGCTTAGTTTAAAAAAGTTGGAGTGTGCAATGCAGGCAGACGTGCTCTGCAAATGTCTTTGCACTAGTGGGACTATAGCAAAGTCCAATAGCCACAGATAGGATGCCACTAGGTACACTGAGTGTTTGCTAGTATAATGGCTTAGTTATGAGTTGGAGTGTGCAGAGGACAAGAGGGTACAGTGGCAGGATTGTGGTGCTCTGGGTAGAGGAATGGAAGCCTGCCTTTCTATTCCCTCCTAATGGTGAAATGCAGGGAGGAAATCCCTGACCTGGGCTACACAGACGCTGTTGCTGTTTGCAGGACCTGTCACCTATGGCTCTCTGACCCTGCCGCTTTGAGCCCTTAAAAGGACTGCTAGAAAGTGCTCTCCCTAAGCTGTCTAACGCTGTGTATGCAGCGCATACAGCTGTATCGGCTATAGGACTCAGGAGGACGGAGCTGCGACACTGATGTCTGACACCAAAGACGCAGAAGGCAGATAATGGCGTTCGTGAAGAAAATGTCCGGTTTTATAATGCAGGGACATGTGACATGCAGATCCTATCACACATGCCGTTGCTTCTCTGGCTCAAAGTCCACTTAGCTGTGTGTGTGTCTGTGATTGGCTGACATGCTGGCCCGCCCCACAAGACGCGCGCGCTTAGGGAAGGAAGACAAGAAAAAAAAAAAAAAAAATGGCGATCGCCATTATAGAAACAGCAGTGATCTGAAGGCGCTGTTCACGCACACTATACACTGAAATGTGATAATAGTTTGATTCACAGAGTGACTTACACTATTACAGCAGAAACCAAGCTATGATTTAGCTGTTTTTTGGCTGCTAGAACCGTTCTCGAAGTTTCTAGAACTATCGAGCTTTTGCAAAAAGCTCGAGTTCTAGTTCGATCTAGAACATGCCCCAAAATCACTCGAGCCTAGAACTGGAGAACCACGAACCACGAACCGCGCTCAACTCTAGCCAAAATGGATGTGTTCTGCTTTTCAAGCATAGTCTATGGGAATTTGGGTTTCTTGTGCGCACTATGCTGTTCAAAATGCTGCCTTTTTGTGGCAGAAATTTGGGCAAAAACGTTGCTTTTCAAAGAAGTAACATGTCAATTGTTTATGCCATTTGCGTTTTGAACTGCAAAGCAGAGTTTTTGCCCAAATTTCTGCCACAAAAAGGCAGCATTTTGAACAGCATAGTGCGCACAAGAAACCCAAATTCCCATAGACTATGCTTGAAAAGCAGAACACATCCATTTTGGCATTAAATGCAGCAGTTGAAAAAGCAGCAAAAAAGCAGGTAAAAAGCAAAGTGTGGTCATACCCTTACAATACTTGTAGGTGGAGTGTCATACCCCGGTCATAGACATTAGAAAAACCTGTGTGGATTTTAAAATTCATAGTATGTTTGCTATTGCTTAATCAAGATTACAACATTGCACTCTCAAAAATGAAAAAAGAAGAACAAGGTTTTTTCTTTGCAAATTCTTGTATTTTTTATTTATATAGAAATGTGACAGGGGGACGTTTCGGCCCAATAAGGCCTTTCTCACGCCTAGTCACTAGGATAAAGAGAAGAAATGATAATCAGTTTTATACAATAATATACAATATTTACATATATACAAATAAATAACATAAACACCATAAGAAGTATGGTCTTGATGCATTTGAGACAACGGCAAGAGATAAAAGAGAACAATACGTATAGAAAGGAATAAGTAAGTAGTTTAGTCTGAGAAAAGAATGAAAAAGAAAAGAAAGAACAAAAGGTGGGGAAAATGGGGGGGAGGGGGGAGAATGACAAATAGTATGGGGCCTAGGCATACCTTCAAGTTTTGGAGATTTGGCTTATATGAAGCAGTTTCTGCTAGATGCAGGGATAAGTGAAATAGAGGAGGTCCACCAAAATATAGCAAGGTTGTGTTCACTGTACACAATTTCTGAAAATAAATGTAATATGGACATATGAATTGGTCGTGTACATGACTCATGTATATAATCTTCAGTATGTCTATCAGGTACCTGTTTTGTTGTTTACATAGGGTTTGTGCGTCCCAGGAGCTTTAAAAGGATATAGTATATATGGCGCCTATAGAATACAGAGTACATGAATGTCATATGTAACATACATTTAGTTATATACCCCTATGGTCAATTACCTTAGGTCTTTTGAGAATACAGGAATTAGTTTCTATTATGATTCTAGCTATATAGCCATCTTGAAGATAAAAAAAGACAAAAGTTCCAAAGAGATACCGAGGACTATTTACACAACCGAGTATATAGGTGGAACGACCGATCATTCAGCGCCACAAGACCATGGCAAAGACAAAGTGCTTACAACCAATCACCAAGCTCAGGGAGCGAGTCCAGCGGCAGCAGAGTAAATTCCACTTCTTTTTTAGGACGCGAGAAAAAAAGAGGCAACCCACGAGGAGGTCGAGGAGGAGGAGACTGGGGAATGGCCCTTCGTTCACAGGTAAGGGTCCCAATTTAGTGGCTAATATATCAGATTACACCTTGGCACCTAATGAGCTTTCTGTCCTAAATAAGGGTCTCACCTTTTGCCCCACGCCTAAGTGGGACGCTTTTTCTCTAGAAAATGATCTACAGAAATTTTATAGACTAGTGAGACTAAAAACACACTTTAGTTTGAACCCTAATCAAGTTACAGATTCTTCCACACCACCTAAAGAGACAAGCATTAAAGCATTAGGGCTACGTAACCAGAGTCACTTTATGCCTCCCAAGAGAAACATTCATAGATTTGGTAGATCGAGACATAAAGGACAATATCCATGAGCATGCACTTGGCTTTTTCCCTACACATAATAATCTGAATACATCTGAAAGAATGGCCATTAATTCCCTAAAAAACAATAAGCAAATCACGATCAAACCAGCAGATAAAGGGGGAGCTATTGTGGTTATGAATACTTGTGACTATGTCAAGGAAATCAAACGCCAATTAGAGGACACAACCACCTATCAAAAAATTTCCTCAGACCCGATTTTCAAAATTCAGCAGAAAATCAAAGACTTTCTATCGGCGTATTTAGATAGGGGCACCATTGATAACACTACATGTACCTTCCTGACCAAATCACATCCCATAACTCCAGTATTGTACATTCTACCCAAAATTCACAAATCGCTCATAAACCCTCCTGGTCGACCAATTGTCGCCTCGACAGATTCAGTTCTAGCACCACTCTCCATTTATTTGGAGAAGATTTTGACCCCATTAACAAAAAACACGAGATCATACATTTTGGACACCAATAATTTTTTACAAAAAATTAGAGATTTGGGATGCATCCCCCCTAATAGTATCTTGTGTACATGGGATGTCACCAGTCTGTACACGTCAATTTCACATGAGAAGGGCATTAGGGCCACCAAATTAGCCCTCAACAATTCTAAACTAAATCAGGAATCAATTGATTTCACAATAGGCCTTCTGAATCTTGTTTTACATGAGAACTACTTCCTATTTGGGGACGATTTTTATGTACAGACACAAGGGACCGCTATGGGTTCGAATATGGCCCCGGCGTATGCTAATTTGTACATGGACTACTTTGAAGGACGTTACATCTATTCCTATCCATCTTTTGATCAACTATCTCATCTATGGGTCCGATACATAGATGACGTGTTCTGCATCTGGCGAGGTGACTTGGATAGCCTATTAGCGCTTGACAGACATATTAATACCATATGGCCAGAACTGAAATTTACGCTTAACTATAGTCCTGATAAAATTAACTTTTTAGATACCAGTATAGAAATGGATGTATCTGGCCATTTGTCATCAGACCTATACCGAAAACCGACAGATCGCAACTGCATGTTGTTGTACAGTAGTTGCCACCCACGATCAACTAAAAATAGTCTACCCAGGTCCCAATTCAAAAGAGTAACCAGGATAGTATCCGACTTAACCACTCAACAAGAGAGACTAGATGAAATGACAGACAGATTTCGAGAGCGTAAATATCCTAATACATTATTAAAAACGGAAAAAGAAATAGCAACTGCCTCTACCTCAATTGACAGAGACATGATACCAACAGACAGAATTCCTTTTGTTCATACCTATCACCCATCAATGCCCAAAATTTATAATATCATTACCCGACACTGGCCTCTATTGAAAAAAACTTACCCACAAATTGTTCCTTTTATACTCCCACCCCTTATGTGTAAGAAAAGACCCAGGAACATAAAAGACTCTTTGGTTAGAGCTGACATAGGGAGCAATACTAAATCTGACACACAGACCTTTTTGGCAACAAGACGCACGGGCACCTTTCCATGTTTAAATTGTCCAGCCTGCTCCAACGTCATAAAGGGTGACCATTTTACTCATCCAAGGTCAGGCAAGAGTTTCCATATCCATATCCTCTCAGTCCCACATTACTGCGCTGTACTGCTATTGTACATCTTAGAGTACAGCGTGACACTTTCCTTTACAGGGATCAAGCAGAGTTTGGCTTTCACTTGCAGATCTCCTGGACAACATTTCTACCATAAGGCCCGTCTAGCCGTGTTAGAAAGCGCCGCCGATTTGGCAGCCAATCTCGTCGAATCTGCTGATGCATCAGAGAGGAATGCAGCTCCTCCCTGCATCAGAGGCAAGGAAGACAGAATTTCCTACCGTGGTACTTTCCTCTTAAGTTTGTCCTCCAACTGAGTCTGCCATACCGCCAGGGATCTCGCTGTACATGTAGCATTAATAGCTGGACATAAGGTGTGACGACATGGACTCTCATGGGTTACAGTTTCTTAAAATTCAGCCAGACATGAAGACAGTTTGTTTATAGATGGGGGATAATTCCTCATTGTTCTACAAGACTCTTAGGGTACCTTCACACTTTAGCGATGCAGCAGCGATCCGACCAGCGATCTGACCTGGTCAGGATCGCTGCTGCATCGCTACATGGTCGCTGGTGAGCTGTCAAACAGGCAGATCTCACCAGCGACCAGTGACCAGCCCCCAGCCAGCAGCGACGTGCAAGCGACGCTGCGCTTGCACGGAGCCGGCGTCTGGAAGCTGCGGACACTGGTAACTAAGGTAAACATCGGGTATGGTTACCCGATGTTTACATTAGTTACCAGCGCACACCGCTTAGCTGTGTGTGCAGGGAGCAGGGAGCCGCGCACACTGAGCGCTGGCTCCTTGCTCTCCTAGCTACAGTACACATCGGGTTAATTAACCCTATGTGCAATGCAGCTACATGTGCAGAGAGCAGGGAGCCGCGCACACTGAGCGCTGGCTCCTTGCTCTCCTAGCTACAGTACACATCGGGTTAATTAACCCGATGTGTACAGCAGCTACATGTGCAGAGAGCCGGAGCCGGCAGCACAGGCAGCGTGAGAGCGGCGGAGGCTGGTAACTAATGTAAATATCGGGTAACCACCTTGGTTACCCGATGTTTATCTTGGTTACAGCTTACCGCAGCTGCCAGACGCCGGCTCCTGCTCCCTGCTCGCTTCATTTGTCGCTCTCTCGCTGTCACACACAGCGATCTGTGTGTCACAGTGGGAGAGCACCTTTGAAGAAAACGAACCAGGGCTGTGTGTAACGAGCAGCGATCTCGCAGCAGGGGCCAGATCGCTGCTCAGTGTCACACACAGCGAGATCGCTAATGAGGTCACTGCTGCGTCACAAAAAGCGTGACTCAGCAGCGATCTCGGCAGCGATCTCGCTGTGTGTGAAGCACCCCTTAGGAGTTTAGTATTAAAGTTTTTGTTGACTCATGTAATTGTTTTGGCCACTGAAGGCCAGTCACCCAGATAACTTAATTATGCAAACTTCCCATTGTATTACTAAGTGAATTGCTAGATGTGATGTAATTTACCTGTCTCACCCATGTCTCTGGATATTTGAATATTTGACAATCCAGTCACCTGGCTACAGACTTTGCAGACCTCAGCCAGCTTCCTAAATCTGGCGTTATTCCAGTCTCGGTGGGTGCCCGCCGAAAGCGGGGTGCTGCTGGATTGGAGTAAGTAGCCCTGGAAGCTCTGAGGCACAGACATTCTAATCCCTGGTGAGCCAGCGGAAGGGTAAGACTCTGTTGCCTGTTACATTTGTGTGTTTTGCTGGTTATGTGTTATGTGCCGTTAATTGTTTGGGGATCCAATAAAGTCTTAATATTGTGATTCCCTCACCCTATGTTGTCTGAGTAGTGTTCGGCCCACGGTTAAGGAGATTGGCGTTCAGTTGAGATGAGCCCTGGGCCATGCTGTCTTTCTAAAGGCGGCTGGGCCAGCGGACGAGAGCACCCACTGACCCCCGTACCACATAAGGTACCTGCCGAATTTCCAGGCATTTTTAAGGAAGGGATCCACTTTTCTGTCCATCGGGTCTTTTAGTTACCCCAAGTCCTTGAAGGGGATCGAATACCTTTTGGATGCCTTGGCTACCGGTACATCCAATTTATGAGCCCTATCCCAAGAGGAACATATGGCTTCTTTAAAGGGGTATTTTTTGTTTAAAGTTGTCAGGTACAGACACCCTCTTGTCAGATTTCTTCCAGCCTCTGAATATTAGGGACTGCAATCTGTTGACCACCGAGAAGGCCCAACGTTTCTTCTGCTCTAGTCCCCTAAACATTGCATCCTGGATAGAATGTTGCGGTTACTTTTCCAACATGCCGATCGTACTTCTGACTGCCTTAGTCAGCTTGTCTGTGTTTTCTACAGGAAAACACTGGCGCTCTCCAACATCTGTGAGAAGAGGAGGAAGATGCTGAAACAGAGGAACCACATTCTCCCTCCAATCTGTTTGAATTTTCCGAGGTAGGAGGTGAATGCTTGTGCGTCTTACAGAGGGTCTCTCTCAGGGACTGAAGGGAGCTTCTTACTTCAGACCTAATGGTGCATTTGATGCAAACCCGAGGTTTCCTCTGAAAGGGTCTCCTGGATATAATCCTCGCTGAGTCTTTTGGCCCAAGTATGGTCTAGCTTCTTTGTCTTCATCTGAACACTTCCTTGGCTTCTCCACCTAACACAACTGGAAAAGAAGGGAGACACATAAAACCTTTACAAAGTCAACTTTCCCGAAAATCACTCACCACTCCGATGTAAAGAGGCGGCACCGGGTCGGGTGGTGGAGTGCTGCCATCCGACAACTCTCCCTTGGAGGCGCCTCTGCTGTCGGGCTTGTCACGGCTCTGGCTGGACCGGGTACCACTCTTACTCGCTGTAGCCCTTGTTGCTGCTGCTGATCCTGTTTTTTTTTTTATTTTTTTTTTTTGCTGAAGGGGTCAAACTGGAGCATATGCCACCGACCCGTGTACCACCCCCCACACCAAGTTTAAATGGACCGGGAGCTTGGCAGCCCCCTCCAGCGCCTACTGACCCACTTCTGGGTTTGATCATCACAGGCCAGAGCAGCGTCATCACAGCACGTCTGCGCATACAGACTGGAGCGCATGATGCCACACACAAGATGGTGCCACTGAAGCTCCTGCACATGCACGGGATACGTGACGTCTTCCAAGATGGTGCTGCCCACTGCTGTCACACATGCTGCCAGAGACTCAAGGCAGTAGCTACCACCTAAAAGAGGGGGCCGCAGCTTGCGTCCGCTCAGTCAAAAGACCCGTGGGCCTGCTGTGGCGCATCCAGGGAACCCATGCTGGCCGAAGCAGGACCCATGCCACTGCCATAACTGACCGCCGGGGCTGGGTAAGCAGAAAATCCTCCAAGGTCCTCCAGGGCCATTGTATCATGAGGATCCCCATTCAAGGGCAGGAAACCAATTGATGCAGTGAGAGGTGCCGCTCTTTTTGATCCTTTAGGTTTACTGTCCTTGAAGGGCAGATCCTCTCTTGTGGTGCCATCATAGGGTGAAGGAAAAAACACACTTACCCTGCAGTAAAAAGGAATATTGCATATAAATAACATGGGGTATTTGATAACCATTGTTTCTAAACAAAGCGTAAAGCCATCCAACAATGACTAGGTGTACCCAAATCTGCATGGCACTTACATTCTTTAATATTAAAACCTTACCATGTGTCAGAACAGTTCTCAATGTGAATAAGGCCAGAGAATGATTTGGTCCGAACATTAGAGAGTGCAGGTACTGCCCTGATTTGGGTACGCCTTGTCACTGTAGGATGGCTTTGCGTTTTTTAATTAAAGGGTTTAAATACCTTATGATATTTATATGCACTACTGCTTTTTTACTTGTTTATAGTGTGTGTCCATATTGTTTTTCTATAAGGTTTTTTTCTAGGTATGTTTCATTCTTCTATTCCTGAAGAATAAAATGCTACCATGAAAAGGTCATTCTAAATTCACAAATACCTGTTACTTGACAAATCACACTTTTGTTTTTTTTGTCTATAGAGGCAAACTGTAGTATTTAAAAATTACTGGTGTCTTCTAAAACTGTCCTAGAATGTTAAAAGGGACTCAGTCAGTTTGAACAGCTATTCTGTGCTAAGGAGAGGCATTCAGTGCAGCTTCCTACCTGCTTGACTTCCATTTATCTGTGACTTCATAGAGCTAGAAAAAGGCAATTAAAAAAGTAGTACGTGGGAAGGTGCACTTATGTTTGGCCACACAAAGGTTGCACCCAGCACCTCGTTTGACTAGTCCTTTATTAGGACTGGTACATGCAGTGGCGTAACTAGAGTTTGATGGGCCCCGGTGCAAAGTTCGGACCTGGGCCGCCCTCCACGTACATCGACACTTAGGGTACGGGATAATGACGCTGACACTTGGCTCTTACCCTCAGCATACAGATTTCCCATGATCTGAAATCCCTCTATCAGCACCCAGCTTTCCTATGTTCTGATATCCATCTTGTCCTCGGCACCCAGCTTCCCCATGCTCTGCTATACATTTTTCCCTCAGCACCCAACAGAGCATGTGAAAGTTGTGTGCTGAAAGATGTATAGCAGAGCATGGGAAAGCTGGGTGCTGAGGGAAAGAGCCCTTTTCCCTCAGCACAAAACGTTCCCATACCATGCTTGTATCTTTGTCCCCCTTGTATATAGTTGTCCAAATACAATAATGACCCCTGCATAGCCTTCCATATAGTATAAAGGGTCCCACATAACCCTTCATATATTAGAATGCAGCTACATAGACCTCCATGTATTATAATGCATTTCCTATAGTTCTCCATGTATTATAATTCACCCCATAGTCCTCCATATATTATACTGCACCCCATAGTCCTCCATAAATTATAATGCCTTTCCCATAGTTCTCCATATATTATAATGCACCCCTATAGTCCTCCATGTATAAGTAGCCCTGATAGCCCTCCAATTATTATAATGAATTTACCAAAGTTCTTCATGTATTATAATTCACCTTTATTTCTCCATATATTATAATTCACTACATGGTTCTCCATATATTAGAATGCACCCCATAGTATTTCATATATTATACTGCACCACATAGTCCTCCATGTTTTATAATGCACCCCCATAGTCCATGTATAAGGTAGCCTTCATAGTCCTCCATATATTATACTGTAGCCCCCATAGTCCTATATGTATTATAATGCAGCCCCATAATACCTTCATATTGTGTTATGCAGCCCCATACTCCTCCATGTATAATACACCCATATAGTCCATGTATAAGGTGTCAGTCATGTTGTATAATGCAGCCCCATAGACCTCAATGTATAATGCAGCCAGCCCCCCATGCTCCATGTATAATGCAGCCAGCCTCCCATGCTCCATGTATAATGCAGCCAGCCCCCCATGCTCCATGTATAATGCAGTCAGCCCCCCATGCTCCATTTATAATGCAGCCAGCCCCCCATGCTCCATGTATAATGCAGCCAGCCCCCCATGCTCCATGTATAATGCAGCCAGCCCCCATGCTCCATGTATAATGCAGACTGCCCCCATGCTCCATGTATAATGCAGGCTGCCCCCATGCTCCATGTATAATGCAACCTTCCCCCATGCTCCATGTATAATGCAGGCTACATCCATGCTCCATGTATAATGCAAGCTGCCCCCATATGCTCCATGTATAATGCAGGCCACCCCCCCATGCTCCATGTATAATGCAGGCTACCCCCCCATGCTCCATGTATAATTCAGTCCCCCATGGCCTCTGGCCACCGTAGACACACTCATTTAATAAAAAAAAAAGAAAAAACAAGTAGTTCTTCTTACCTCTCTCCTCGTTCCAGCGCTGCTCTGTCCTCAGCTCTCCTCCATTCCCCTGCTGCTGCTGCCGTCGGCATCCTCCCGTCCTGTGCTCTGAGCACAGCCGACGAACAGGAGTGACGTCACCGCGCAGGCATAAGGGTAGAATGATGGAGCGTGGAGCTGCACTGGCCGCTCCACGCTTCATTGTTTCTGTGCGCGATGACAGGGGAGGGGGTCCCAGTGCCGGTACCACCGGGCAGGGGGGCCCGGTATCAGCGGCGGTGGCACTGGGTCATATAGCGGCCACATGGTCTGCCCTAGATCAGCGCTGCTCCTCTCACAAAAAGGAGCTGGCTGCTGATTTGCCGGGCGGCCGCGGGCCCCTAAGCTGCCGGGCCGGTCGTAGTCACGACCTCTGCGACTGCAGTAGTTACGCCCCTGGGTACATGTGAGTATGTGCAGTAGGAAGCTTCTCTGCTATGAATTGAAGATAATCTAAACAACACACTGTCAAGCGGATTACTCTGTATTCAAGGACCAGGTGGCCAACAGTGTGAGCGGTCTCTTATTTCTACTGATGGGGCTCACGAGCATATATAGGACGAGTGCTATCTAATATTTTATGGGACAGTACTCAAACCAATGTTATGCTGTAGGGCAGTGCCCCATGTGTCATCCGAGTGCAGTCCAATATATGGTGAAAGATAATGGAGAAATGAATTTTTTCCCTTTTTTTCTCCACGACCGCACCCAGGAGAGAGGGTCCACCCACCCCGAAGGACAGGAAACCGATAGTTTTTAAAAGGTGGGGCCTCTCTATAAAGTTCATTGGTTTCCTGTCCTTTGGGAGGGAAGCCTATAGGACCCAGCAGAAGAAAGAAGACTAACCCTATAGCCAACTCTGTGGAGGGGTGAGAGCACAGCCTGGTTTGGCGTCAGTGCATTTTCTGTGCAGACCCCTTGCAGCACCCTGAAAGAGGAGCACGGCCAGGTCTGGCGTCAGTGTCTCCTAGGGGCCGGAGCAGTCGGCAGCTGAGGAGACTTCCAAAGTAATGCGGTAGCTTTTAGCTTATCTGGTCCTGTCTGCAAGCGGCCTTTGACCCAGACTGTAAGGGCGGCTTTGCACGTTGCGACATCGCAAGCTGATGCTGCGATGTCGCACGCGATAGTCCCCGCCCCCGCCGCAGGTACGATATCGTGTGATAGCTGGCGTAGCGAATATTATCGCTACGCCAGCTTCACATGCACTCACCTGCCCTGCGACCGTCGCTCTGGCCGGCGACCCGCCTCCTTCCTAAGGGGGCGGGTCGTGCGGCGTCATAGCGACGTCACACGGCAGGCGGCCAATAGCGGCGGAGGGGCGGAGAAGAGCAGGATGTAAACATCCCGCCCACCTCCTTCCTTCCGCATATCCTACGGAAGCCGCGGTGACGCCGGTAGGAGATGTTCATCGCTCCTGCGACTTCACACACAGCGATGTGTGCTGCCGCAGGAGCGAGGAACAACATCGGACCGTCGCGTCGCCGACGCTGCACCGATGATACGATTACGACGATTTTGCGCTCGTTAATTGTATCATCTAGGCTTTATACACTACGATGTCGCATGCGATGCCGGATGTGCGTCACTTTCAATTTAACCCCACCGACATCGCACCTGCGATGTCGTAGTGTGGAAAGCCCGCCTAAGAGTAGCGCTCCATGTGACGTCACAGTGGTGGGAAACCGCCCCAGATTCAAATTTACTGCAGAACAAATGGTGCTTTGCCAACATGGAGCAGCCTGCAGAGACCGTGGAAGTGACTGTGTGATGCCCTGGACTAGCCAGGTAGTCACAAATAGACCCCCACACTACACCTGTCCCTTAATAAGGTAACACCAGCCAACCGTAAAAACCTAGTCACCTCCCTCAGAGCTTAATGGACACACCAGGGGGCGGAGCCAGGCAGTTGCCCACGCCCACCGAGGAGTCCAGAGGGCCTGAGGCAGGAAAAAGAGTTTGTCAGTCAATAGTTGTCAGTGAGCTTTAAGAGGAGTCTGACAGGTGCCGGGGTTGGAGCCCGGGCACCTTTGGGTAGGAGGCAGACAGTGGCCTTATCCAGCAGGAGCCGGGAAGATGGCTCGGTGGAACCGTAGTGGACCGAGACAGGGTAGTGGCCTGCCGGTATCGACCCGGGGAATCGACTCTGAAACCGGAGCACACAAGGGAGTACTCAGACCCTGAAACGAGGTCCAGAACCCACTAGACTGAGTTAATTAACTGATTGCGGTCTGGACTATAGGTCCTTTCCCACCCAAGTCCTGACTGAAGACAACAGCCCACCGAGGGGGATAGAAAGCCACCACACAAGCAGAGAGATCCCACGGGCCAGCATCTGTGGGAAAAAGAGCTCTCCCGACATTCACACAGCCAGGGAGCGGACTCCCGTCGCTGAAGCACAGGCAGCCCAAATACACTACACTACATGGTGTAGAAGAAAGGCCAAGACCACCGAACCGGGTGGGGACCAGACGCAGCCGGCTGCGGGCACCGACCACCATCAACTTGGTTTACCAGAGACTAGTGTGTGTCAATAACAGTTAGTACAACAGTGTCATCCAGCCGCACACTGCCCTGCACCGCCCAGCTACCCCCAACGGGTCCTGGGGCCATCATCCCTGCCCACGGAGGGGTTAACATCTTGCTGCATTACCATCTCCGCCGGGTGCCCCGTAACTGCAGTGGTGGTGTCTACCTTCACCACATCCCCTGGGTGGTGTCACGAACTCAAGCGCAGCTCCGGCTGTGCACCTACCTAACCCCCCACCGAAAGTGCCAGCATCCCCTTTTCAGAGCGAAGTGACCCTGGGTCCGGAGGCGCTCGAGCCACCCACCAACAAGCCCGATCCGAGCGCTCCGCGATCCGAGTGCGGGGCGGTACACATCGACTTTTCTGGTGTTACGAACAGGATACTTACCTATTCACTTACCTAGTGAAGTGCGCCTTGAAGTGAAGTCAGCAGTGATCCATTGCGAAATTTGCAGAATGCGCCATCTTGCCGCCATCTGTTGGCGCGAAGATTCCCGCCAGAGCCTTCTTCCCCGCAGAAAGGGCGCGAAAAACTGAAGACCCGCCCCCTGGGAACGCGGCCATGCAGCACAGCGAGAGGTCGAAAAGCGAAACTGATCGGCCAAAGAAGGGAGTGCTGCGAAAAGACCAAGGGGGAGCGGATGGAAGATGTCGGCATTCAGGGAGGTGAGCGGAGCAATGCCCCTCGCCAGAGTGGCGGGACCCAGAAGCGGCAGAGGCGGAGTGGCTTTTGATCCGGAGGACCGTAGCCCGAATGAGCTCCCCGCGGGAACCGCTGCCTGGTTGGAGCGGGAGCTGGGCCGATTCTGCTTCCGGGTAAGGGCACAGACCCTGCAGCAGGTGCTTGATTGGAAGGCGAAGGTCCAGAGGATGGTTGCCGTGGTGTGGGCCCATGAAAAGAGGGTCTCAGCCACGGTGCCGCGCCACGACAAAGCCATGCAGACCCCCATGTCGTCCCTCATCACCTGGGAGCTGGAACCCGACAGTACCGTGACAAGTGAGCTCGGAGTAGCGCAACTCATGGAAGAAGAGGTACCGTTTATGCTGCCCCCGCCGCCATTCCCGATGGAGGTCCATAGTCCAGGGATCTATTGCACCTGGAAGGGGAGCCCGATAACCCATCCGAAGATGGCACAGTACGGTCCCCTGCAATGGTAGCCACATCTGTAAGTTAACCCCTGAAGTTAAAAAGTTGAAAAGTTTTAAAGAGCCCGCTCCCGATATAATGACTCCTCCCTTTGTTGAGCATCCCCAAGTTCCCCGGGAGACGCCATCCAGCACACTGGGTGGAAGGGAAAGAGAAGCTGCCCGACTTGCGCCGCTGCGGTTGGAGTCCCAGAGGGCGCCATCAGGGGTAGGAGCCCCTGGTGGAGGACGGCAAGCCAGTTAAGTTGGAGCGAGGACAGTTCCCGTTACAGAGCCCGGTTTACCGTACCCGAGCTGCAGGCAGTGGAAGACGGGGTCTTTCTGGACAGTGTCACCGTGAGTGAATGTGGCATTGGGGACCCGTGCTGCCCTGTGGTGGACTGTGGGAAAGTTGCCGAGGAAGCTGCGGCAGCAGCAGAATTAACATGCTTTAAATAATCCTGGACCACCCTTCCAGGTCCTACAGTCCCCGGGGAGGCTGGTTGGAGGAAGGGCCTGCGGCAGAGGAGGCCGAGGTCCCATCACCATAGGAACCGGTGACTACACTCTGGGTCAGGGGTTCCCTGGACGTGGGGACTCTGAGAGACTGCCGGGTAAGGAACTTATTACCCGGCCTGTATGGGCAATACCCGGACCTGAACCCATTTCCTGGACTGGGGAAAAGGGGTTCTGACCTGTTTTTAGAGGCAGCATCAAGGTCTAGGTTTGCTTGGGTGGGCAAATGGAAAGGACCCGATCCCGTCCCGTTTCCGGTTAATTAAAATGTTCCTTTTATATGTTTGCAACGTTTAAGTAACATGCCTCCCGCAAGGGAAGAAACACCATATGCTTGACTGTAAATACTGTTATTATAATTGTACATATGTTCTCTTTTTATCTTTTCCAGTTACAAAATAAACGGTGGTGGTCGGACAGCCCGCGGATGGTCTGTAGTTAACCAAGGGGGAGTGTGACGCCCCGGACTAACCAGGTAGTCACAGATAGACCCCCGCACTACACCTGTCCCCCAATAAGGTAACACCAGCCAACCATAAAAACCTAGTCACCTCCGTCGGAGCTTAATGGACACACCAGGGGGCGGAGCCAGGCGGTTGGCCACACCCACCGAGGATTCCAGAGGGCCTGAGGCAGGAAAAGGAGTTGTCAGTCAGTACTTGTCAGTGAGCAGTGAGAGGAGTCTGACAGGTGCCGGGGTTGGAGCCCGGGCACCTTTGGCTAGGAGGCAGACGGTGGCCTTAGCCTGCAGAAGTCGGGAAGACGGCTCAGTGGAACCGTGGTGGACCGGGACAGGGTAGTGACCCGCCGGGTACCAACCCGTGGAACCGACTCGGAAACCAGAGCACACAGGGGAGTACTCAGACCCTGAAACGAGGTCCAAAACACACTGGACTGAGTTAATTAACTGATTGCGGTCTGGACTATAGGTCCTTTCCCATCCAAGTCCCGAATGAAGACAGCAGCCCACCGAGGGGGATAGAAAGCCACCGCACAGGCAGAGAGATCCCACGGGCCAGCGTCTGCGGACAAAAGGGCTCTCCTGACATTCACACAGCCGGGGAGTGGACTCCTGTCGCTGAAGCGCAGGCAGCCCAAATACAGTACATGGTGCAGGAGAAAGGCCAAGACCACCGAAC
The DNA here is from genome assembly GCF_048569485.1 of Anomaloglossus baeobatrachus. Lineage (NCBI taxonomy): Eukaryota > Metazoa > Chordata > Amphibia > Anura > Aromobatidae > Anomaloglossus > Anomaloglossus baeobatrachus. Next base: position 411,515,283 of record NC_134355.1, on the reverse strand, counting down.
CGGGTGGGGACCAAACGCAGCCGGCTGCGGGCACCAACCACCATCAACTTGGTTTACCAGAGACTTGTGTGTGTCAATAACAGTAAGTACAACAGTCCCATCCGGCCACACACCGCCCTGCACCGCCCAACTACCCCCAACGGGTCCCGGGGCCATCATCCCTGCCCACTGAGGGGTTAATATCTTTGTGCACTACCATCTCCCCCGGGTGCCCCGTAACTGCAGCGGTGGTGTCTACCTTCACCACATCCCATGGGTGGCGTCACGAACTCAAGCGCGGCTCCGGCCGCGCACCTACCTAAGCCCCCACCAAAAGCGCCAGCATCCCCTTTCAGAGCGAAGTGACCTTGGGTCCGAAGGCGCTCAAGCCACCCACCAACGAGCCCGGATCCGAGCGGCTCGGCTGCAGCCGAGCGCGGGGCGGTACAACTCCACCTCTGGCCCTGGTATTCTGGCTCCTTGGTGGGTGAGTCCAGGGGGTTCCCTGATATAGTTTTGACTTTCTGCATGTGTGACGCCCTGGACTAGCTAGGTAGTCACAGACAGGCCCTTGCACAAACACCCGTCCCCTAACAAGGTAACAGCAGCCAACCTAAAAACCCTGAGTCACCCCTCTCAGGTCTTGGCGTTCACACCAGGGGGCGGAGCCAGACGGTTGGCCACAACCACTGAGGAGTTTGGATAGCCTGAGGCGGGAAAACACAACAGATCTGTTAGGAGGGAGAGGAGAGTGGAGTAGTTGGAAAGGAGAGGAGTTAGGAGGAGTAAACGTCTGTCAGGGATCTGGGTCGTAGCCCGGATATCCTGTGGCCAGGAGGCAGACGGTGGTTGCCGCCTGCAGGAGCCAGGAAGACAGCTGGTGGAACCGTAACAAGGTAGTGGCCCGCCGGTACCGAACCGGGGAACCGACTAGAAACCGGAGCACCAGGAAGGGTACTCAGACTCAGAACGAGGCCCAGAAGCCACTGGACCAAGTCAAATTCACTGATTGAGGTCTGGACCTTAGATCCTTTCCCACCCAAGTCCCGACTGGAGACAACAGCCCAACGAGGGGGATAGAAAGCCACCGCTCAGGCAGAGAGATCCCACGGGACAGCGTCTGTGGGCAAACGGGCTCTCCCAACATACACAAAGTCGGGGAGCGGACTACCGTCACTGAGGTATAGGCAGTCAAAATCTACAAAACGAGGTGCCGGAGAAAGGCGGGAACCACCGAACCGGGTGGGGGACCAGACGCAGCCGGCTGCTTGCACCGACCACCATCTTTTTGGTTTACCAGAGACTCCGGTGTATATCTCATAGTGAGTACAACAGTGCCCTCGGCCGCGCACCGCACTGCACTAACACGCCCGCACCTTGCAACCACCGGGCCCCGGGACCATCACCCCCTGCCCACGGAGGGGTCAACACCAGGCTGCACAACACCGTCCCCGGGAGCCTAGTTAACGGCAGCGATGGTGTCCATGTGGCGCCCCTGAGGCTTCCGTCGCCACAGGACATTGCACCCCATCCAGCGGTGTGATGCCCCATTCTGGGTGAGGAAAGGAGTGAACACTGGTCCCCTGGTAAATCTACACAACACCCATTGTTAGGTACACACTGGGACCAGGGATAGTGGCAGTAACCCTCCCATGCTGCATGCTGGGAGGGGCCATAAGACCCATCCCTGCTCCTATAGGGTACAGCTTAGCAACTGGGGAGGTGGGAGGAGCCACAAGAGAGCAGATAGAGAAAGGAAGGTCAAGTTAGTTTCAGTTTACCTCAGAGAGTGAGAGAGTGAGGAGCCAGCATGTAGCTGTGAAAGAGAAAGGAGCTCTGTGAGCTCAGAGTGTCCGCACAGAGAAAGCAACAGAAGTCTGAGAGAGAGAGTGGGGAAGGAGGAGGAGGTCTGCAGGAGGCAGGCAAGGAGGAGAAGTAGAAGAAAGGCTCTAGCCAGTCAAGAGCTGAGAAGAAGAAAGAGACGCTTCCTGGTGAAGATCCTGGGACTCAGAGGGTCCAGGTGACACCAAGCAGAGAGAAAGAAGGGATTCCAGGGCCACGGATAGCTGTAGAGCTGTGGTGGCCTGCTCCACAGGAACACCGGTGGAGGGATCAAGCTGCAACAGGGGACGGTCCCTAGAAACCGGAGGAGTGCAAAATCATCTCCAAACAGTAAAAACCGAGGCCCAGGGAAAGTTGTAAACTCCCCGGGCCACAGCCCACAGCAGAACCTCTAGAAAGGGGATAATCATCCGACAGGTGACTCCCCAGCCTGGAGGCTGTAGTGGAGGCCGAGCGGGTTCATCCTAAAAGAGCTAGGCTTAGGAAGACAGCTGAAGACAGAGACACCTTAGAGAGAAGGGTACCGGTTTTTACTCCAAGAATCACCCAGAAACGGCGGAGGTCCATGACAGTGGGTTCTAGTCGTCTGAGGGCACCAGTGAGCTCCTACCAGGACGTGTGAGTAAAGAACTTGAAACTGCACCCTTGGAGTTGGCTCTGTTATTCCGTCTGCTTAGACTTTCACTACACCATAGACTCTCACAAGCACCAACAGTGCCCCGGGGCATTGCTCCACCTGTGGGGAGCAGTACCATCATTGCTGCCATATCATCACCCCGGAGGCCTTACACAGCAGCGGCGGCTTAATAGCCGCATACCACAGGTGGCGTCACGAACACAAACTTTATTCAAACCCCCAACACTGCAGCCATATTTAACTGACACCCACCAGGGCCACGGAGTCGGGCCCCGCCACCACTGACGACCCCCGGACTAGTCCGGCCCGCCACCGGGTGTCCCATAGCCCTGGGGTGGGCGAGTCAATTTTGGCGTCACGAACAGGATTTCGTGTCTGGTCCCACCGGGTACTGTGCGCCTGAAGAACCGTGTGACAAAACGGTGTGAAAAGACTGTTCTACTGTGAGAAACTCCCGCCATTGAAGCCACTGAGCGCGGGAAGAAGGGGGGCGTGCCAGCAGAAAGGGCGCGAGAAGAAGCCCCGCCCCCTTGTCTAGAGAAAGAGCGCGAAGCAGTGCCCGCCATGGAGGGCGGAAGAAGAAGATATGGCGACTAGAAGAAGCGACGAGCCTGCTGCTGGGAGATCGTGCAGAAGGAGACGCAGAGAGAATGGCGTCCACACGCAGCGATCCAGAGCTAGACTCCGCTGACTGTTGGGGCTGGGAGATGGACCAGTGGTGTGAAAGGCTGCAGGCGAAGGTGATGCAGCAGATCCGGCAAGCGACGCGCGGAGCAGCGACCGCCAGAACACCGGAGATGCTACTGAGGGGTGAGTCATTTAATGCCCCTGCCGGTGCGAGTGCCCCAACCCCCGCTGCCATGCCCGCGGTCCCTGGAAAGATGCCCGGCACGGCGACGCCGATCCGGGCCGCAGCCACGCCAAGTGCAACCCGCCAAGATTTCGCCGCCGGAGCGACGCCCATCCACACCGCAGCAGCGACGCCCAGCCCGGCCCGTCCAGCTCAGGCCCCAGCAGCGATACCCCGCTCGGCCAAGCAAGATCCCGCCGCAGCAGCAACGTTCATCCGCTGAACCAGGCCGCAGCCACGCCAAGTGCGGCCCGCCAAGGCCAGGCCACAGCCACGCCAGGCTCGGCCCGCCAAGCCCAGGCCGCAGCCACGCCAGGTGCGGCCCATCAAGAACCGGTCACAGCAGCGACTCCAATCAAGGCCGCCGCCATGCCAGGCGCGGCCCGCCAAGACAAGGACGCAGCTCCGATACCATCACCCCGCAGCAGCCCCACAACAGCTGGAGAACAAGACCAAGGGACTCAGACCAGTCTGAGCACGACCTGCATGCTGTCCAGGGTCCTGCCGCAGCGTGACCTCTGCAATTAAAAGAATGAAAAGAAAGAAGAACTGAACTGTATATAGACCCTGTCTGCCCCTCATCCCTTTGTGAAGATATCCCTTTTGTTCTGTCCAATGTTCTTTTTGAAGACGACACCCTACCCTGCCTTATTGCCCCGTGTACTTTTCGAAGATGTCACCCCCCATGTGTATGTGTTACCGGGCTACTGGACTGGAATGTGGTCCCCGGTGAATGTGAAGTATGTTGATGTGTACCAGGCCACTGGACGTAATGTGGCTGGTCTGCTCTAGTTTAAAAAGACTTTAAAGTTTTTGCAACGTTCAAGCATATCTATCCGCCTCCCATAAAGGGAAGAAAAGTTGTATTGTTTCATGTTATGCATAACAAAAATTTTGCAGTTCTTCCACTGTTCTTGTTTTTCAGCCCGAGGACGTGCTGGGATTCGCTGTGGGGGAGTGTGGCGCCCCTGAGGCTTCCGTCGCCACAGGACATTGCACCCCATCCAGTGGTGTGATGCCCCATTCTGGGTGAGGAAAGGAGTGAACACCGGTCCCCTGGTAAATCTACACAACACCCATTGTTAGGTACACACTGGGACCAGGGATAGTGGCAGTAACCCTCCCATGCTGCATGCTGGGAGGGGCCATAAGACCCATCCCTGCTCCTATAGGGTACAGCTTAGCAACTGGGGAGGTGGGAGGAGCCACAAGAGAGCAGATAGAGAAAGGAAGGTCAAGTTAGTTTCAGTTTACCTCAGAGAGTGAGAGAGTGAGGAGCCAGCATGTAGCTGTGAAAAAGAAAGGAGCTCTGTGAGCTCAGAGTGTCCGCACAGAGAAAGCAACAGAAGTCTGAGAGAGAGAGTGGGGAAGGAGGAGGAGGTCTGCAGGAGGCAGGCAAGGAGGAGAAGTAGAAGAAAGGCTCTAGTCAGTCAAGAGCTGAGAAGAAGAAAGAGACGCTTCCTGGTGAAGATCCTGGGACTCAGAGGGTCCAGGTAACACCAAGCAGAGAGACAGAAGGGATTCCAGGGCCACGGATAGCTGTAGAGCTGTGGTGGCCTGCTCCACAGGAACATCGCTGGAGGGATCAAGCTGCAACAGGGGACGGTCCCTAGAAACCGGAGGAGTGCAAAATCATCTCCAAACAGTAAAAACCGAGGCCCAGGGAAAGTTGTAAACTCCCCGGGCCACAGCCCACAGCAGAACCTCTAGAAAGGGGATAATCATCCGACAGGTGACTCCCCAGCCTGGAGGCTGTAGTGGAGGCCGAGCAGGTTCATCCTAAAAGAGCTAGGCTTAGGAAGACAGCTGAAGACAGAGACACCTTAGAGAGAAGGGTACCGTTTTTTACTCCAAGAATCACCCAGAAACGGCGGAGGTCCCTGACAGTGGGTTCCAGTCGTCTGAGGGCACCAGTGAGCTCCTACCAGGACGTGTGAGTAAAGAACTTGAAACTCCACCCTTGGAGTTGGCTCTGTTATTCCGTCTGCTTAGACTTTCACTACACCATAGACTCTCACAAGCACCAACAGTGCCCCGGGGCATTACTCCACCTGTGGAGAGCAGTACCATCATTGCTGCCATATCATCACCCCGGAGGCCTTACACAGCAGCGGCGGCTTAATAGCCGCATACCACAGGTGGCGTCACGAACACAAACTTTATTCAAACCCCCAACACTGCAGCCATATTTAACTGACACCCACCAGGGCTACGGAGTCGGGCCCCGCCACCACTGACGACCCCCAGACTAGTCTGGCCCGGCACCGGGTGTCCATAGCCCTGGGGTGGGCGAGTCATCCACACTCACCACAACCCGTGGGTGGCGTCATGAACTTAAATCCCTAAACACCACAGTCCCGGCCCTGCACCTCCTCACCGAAGACCACCCCCCCTCACGTAGCGCCAGCTTCCCTTCAGAGCGACGTGATCCCCGGGTCCGGAGGCGCTCGAGCCACCCACCGACGAACCCGGATCCGAGCGGCTCGGCTGCCAGCTGAGCCCCGGGGCGGTACACATGTCGGTTCTGTTTTGTTTTGTCTAAGACAAGCCTAAGAAATCACTGTCCAAGACAAAACATAGAAAAAGTGCCCTATGTAGAACTAAGCTGGCTGCTACCTATAATAAGTTGTCAGGCCTGCATAGACCCTGTCGGAGGAGTCCCCATTACTCTTAGTGTTTGAAAATATGAATTACACCTACCGGTATTTGGTAATTTGGTTTTCAGTAGTCCCTCAGGACAGCACCACAGGAGGAGTTGACCTTGACCTATACAGTGACAGTATCAGAGAGAGGTTAAAAGGCCCCTCCCACCTCCACCCTGCAGTGTCTTTTTCAAGTACTTACAGAAGGATGGATACAAACTGTTTATACCAACAAATAATAACTCATCTGCAAGATAAACCCTAAGGGAAGTGAAATAAGGGTGCTGTCCTGAGGGACTACTGGAAACCGAATTACCAAATATCAGTAGGTGTAATTCATATTTTCCAGAACGTCCCTCCGGACAGCACCACAGGAGTGGTACCAAAGTAAATATCTCAGGGCGGGTACAGAAGCCTTAAGGACACAAGTCCCGGGCAAAAACTAGGTTAGACCTATTAATCTGTAAAACCAAAAAATATGGGTAGTAGGATGAATCTGCAAGCATCTGAAACCTTAAGCAGCGCATCTTAAGGGTTACCAAACATGGCTGGTGTAGGATCCATAACACCCAGAACCCACCAATGTCTGAACAAACATTAGAAGGACCAAATCTTTGATAAGTACCTTCGTGTACTAGAAAACTACAAAGTAAAACACCATAGTGAGTGTGATATATTCTATACTGCTGAATATTCAGGATAAATGTGGTAGACAGCTTATACCACAGAAATCAGATATAGTGAGAGATACCTGAAAAATGTGTTAGGTGAACACTCTTGACCCCTTAAGGACAAAGACAATTTTGTACTTAATGCCCAGGCCATTTTTTGCAATTGTGACCAGTGTCACTTTGAGGTTATAACTCTGGAGTGTTTCAGCGGATCCCGGTGATTCTGAGATTTTTTTTTTTTTCCGTGACATATTACACTTGATGATAGGGTTAAATTTAGGACGATATTTTTTTTGCTTTTATTTGTGGAAAAAATTGGAAATTTGATACATTTTGAAAATGTCTCCATTTTCAAATTTTTATGCCCATAAACCCGAGAGTTATGTCATACAAAATAGTTAATAAATAACAATTCCCACATGTCTACTTTACATCAGCACAATTTTTGAAACAACATTTTTTGGGGTTAGGAAGTTAGAAAAGTTCAAAGTTCATCAGCAATTTCCCATTTTTTTTTTTCAACAAAATTTACAAAACCATTTTTTTGTTAGGGACCACCTCACATTTGAAGTGACTTTGAGAGGTCTAGGTGACAGAAAATACCCTAAAGTGACACCATTCTAAAAACTGCACCCCTCAAAGTACTCAAAACCACATGCAATAAGTTTATTAACCCTTCAGGTGCTTCACAGCAACTAAAGCAATGTGGAATGAAAAAAAGCAAAAAATAAAATTTTACCTAAAAATGTTGCTTTACCCCAAATTTATTCACTTTTAGAAGACATAATGTGGCGCCCTGGACAAGCCAGGGGCCACAGAGAACAACACCTACACACCCCACACTCCCGGTCAGGCACACCAAAGTCAGACGAAAACCCTTGTTGCCTCCCTCCAGGGGCTGATGTTCACACCAGGGGGGTGGGCCAGGCGGTTGGTCCCGCCCACCGAGGAGTACACAGTCCTGGAGGCGGGAGAAGTTTAGAGTTGAGTGAGGGAAGTGAAAGTGAGAGGAAGGAAAGTGGTAAAGGAGCAGACAGAAGTTGGTCCGGGTGTGTGGCCCGGACAGATCAGCAAGGTTGGCAGACGGTGGTGACCGTCTGCAGGAGTGGCCTATCGGAGTTTACCGTAAAGACCGTGGACGGGCGGTGGCCCGGCGGTACCGGACCGGTACGCAAAGAGAAGCCAGCACCATCCGGCAGGGGCTTACGGACCCCGGCAAGGCTAGGAGTCGCCGTGAATTTGCCAAATTCGTTAGCGAAGGGAACCTCCTGGGTTTCCCAGCAGCCAAGTCCCGACAGAAGGCAACAGTCCAACCGTGAGAGGGAAACACAGCCATCCATCACCGGGCCCCGGGACAACCAACCCGCCTACCCACGGAGGGAAGAACTAACATCCAGGCTGCTCCCGGTCATCGCTCCCGGGATCCCCCGTCCAGAGCAGCGGTGGTGTCACCAATATCACCACAACCGTGGGTGGCGTCATGGACAATAACCAAATCCTCACCATCCAATCCCCACCCTTTTCACTCACTGGCGAGGAGCGCCGCTCGAGTCCCCGGGATCCGGCCCACCACTTGAGCCACCACCAAACAGCAGCAGCCGCAGCAGCCGCGGCCGGACCCGAGCAGTGGGAGAGCGCAGCGTCCCCTCCTCCGCCCGCGACAACTTGGCATCACGAACAGGATCTTACCGCTCTGCCGTCTGGTAGAGGTGTGCCTTGTTACCGCCGGAGGTGTCCAGCCGGAAAATTTGAGAAGCCGCCATCTTGGGCGCGAAAAATTCACGCTCGAGCGTCTCCTCGAGTAGTGGAGGCACGAAGGCCAAAGCCCCGCCCCTGTAGAGGAGGAGCCGGAAAGAGACTAAGGGGGACTGATGGCGTCTGGCCGCATGTAGCGCGCGGCTATAAAAGCAGGGACGCCAGGACCCTGCGGCCATCTTGTTGCTGGTTTCTGGAAGAGGCCGCCAGAAAGATGTTCATGCCGTCCCGTAGCACCGTAGTCCCCGCGCCTGGAACCGCGGCGTGGGTGGAGATCCGGACCGCGCAGCTCCAACAATGGCTGCAGGTCAAGATGCAGCTCCTCTTAGAGGAGTGGGAGGCTGACATGGCGGAGGTCGTAGCGACCGTGCGGAGACGCGAGGAAGAGGGAGCTTCGGAAGGGAGGGTGAGTGACCCATGCCCCTGTGCCCCTAGTGGGTCGGCCATCGCGACCGAGGGACCCGGTCCACGCCCGCTCACCTTGCTACCTCCCCCGCTACTCGTACTGGCCGCCGCGGCCCCGCCACTAGGCCCACTACCCCCGCAACTGGTAGCGGTACCCTGCATGTCCGCCCAGGCGGATCGACCTGTAGCCGGAGCCCGTGACCGACCGGAAGTGATACCCTGGAAGGTGCAGAAGCCTGAGCCGGAGGCATCCCCCGAAAAACTTCCCGAGCCGGAGCCGACAGGCCGCTCTGTGCAGGAGGCCCGGCGGAAGAGGACCCCTGTGCCTGTCCCCCACACCTTGGCTGAGGTTGCGCCGGGTTGCCTCTGCAAGGCAGCACCCAGGCCAAGTCACCGTGGGACCTTTCACCCAGATCATCAGTGGTGGGCAGTATCCAGAAGGTCTCGCGGGGCCCGACCCGTGCGCCGGAGCTCGCAGCAGCTCCATATTGGGACAGGGAACCGACACCGCTGGGCCCAGAGATTGCCGAGAGAGAGAGGAAGAAGGCGGAGTTGGTGGCCCGTACGATCCGGGAAAAAGAGAGCCTCCGTCAAGCGACCTTCCGTGTCCGGGGCCCCCTGTATCAAGGGCAGGTGAAGCGGTTTGATGTCCGCCGGGGCTATGGTTTCATCTATGAACCGGGCCTGGAGGCCGAAGTCTTTATAGCCCGGCGGGATGTTAATGCCCACCTGCCGGAAGAGCATCCAGGCCGCAATCTGATGCCCGGAGACCTGGTGCAGTATACCCGGCACTGCGGGGAGAGGGGGTGGTTTGCGTTGAACGCAAAGCTGAGGGGCAGCCAAGAGGCCCGAGTTTGTACCGCGCCCCCTCCCCCGACCGACGCCGAAGAATCCGAGTGATGGCAGCGGAGTACCGTTGCAATTGTCCCCCGTTGGGACCACCGGTGTGTTGTTTAAAAGTTGTAAAAGAATGATAAGAAAGAATGATTACCGAAGATTCATCTGATTTGCAGAGTGATTGCAACCGGTCGTTGCCGGCACCGTTGTCCCCGTGGGGACTGTCTACAAGTTTTACATAAGGGACTCCTTATGGACAAGCTTGAGAACTAGCATGGCAACCACGAACTTGTGGCTTGTAAATAAAAATGTTGTTTTATGGCTTTCACCGTTGCCGCCTCCAAAGAGGCAGATTGGAGGAAGGGCCCGCAGTGGAGCAGGCTGGGGCCCAGCCACCACCGGAACCGGTGGCGATCCTCTGGGGGTTTCAGGGGTTCACCATGGACGTGGGTCCCCTGAAAAGGACAGAACCCGCTCGGGTAACTTGTGCTGGACTGGGGTCAAGGGGTGCTGCCTGTTTGCTTAGGGGCAGCATCAGGGCCAGGTTATTTGGGTGGGAGAGAGCGGAAGCCGTAACCGTTTTGCAACGTTTAAGTAAGAGTACCTCCCAATGTGGGAAGATGTTATTTTAATTGTAATCTCTGTTTTACCGTTTATCTTTTCAGTTGTGAAAATAAAACCGGTGATGGATGGGCAGCCCGCGGATGGTCTGCATTTTACTAAGGGGGAATGTGGCGTCCTGGACAAGCCAGGGGCCACAGAGAACAAACACCTACACACCCCACACTCCCGGTCAGGCACACCAAAGTCAGACGAAAACCCTTGTTGCCTCCCTCCAGGGGCTGATGTTCACACCAGGGGGGTGGGCCAGGCGGTTGGTCCCGTCCACCGAGGAGTACACAGTCCTGGAGGCGGGAGAAGTTTAGAGTTGAGTGAGGGAAGTGAAAGTGAGAGGAAGGAAAGTGGTAAAGGAGCAGACAGAAGTTGGTCCGGGTGTGTGGCCCGGACAGATCAGCAAGGTTGGCAGATGGTGGTGACCGTCTGCAGGAGTGGCCTATCGGAGTTTACCGTAAAGACTGTGGACAGGAGGTGGCCCGGCGGTACCGGACCGGTACGCAAAGAGAAGCCAGCACCATCCGGCAGGGGCTTACGGACCCCGGCAAAGCTAGGAGTCGCCGTGAATTTGCCAAATTCGTTAGCGAAGGGAACCTCCTGGGTTTCCCAGCAGCCAAGTCCCGACAGAAGGCAACAGTCCAACCGTGAGAGGGAAACACAGCCACCGCCAAGGCTAAAGTTCCCAGGGCCAGAGCCTGCGGGCAAAAGGGGCTCCTCCGGCCCACATCCAAGCCAGGGAGCGGGTTACCGGTGGGAACCCATTGGAACCGTTACAATACATAGGTGCAGGGAAAGGCAGTCACCATCAACCTGCCGGGAGAAACAACACCGCAGCCGTCTGTGGGACCCGTCCATACAGCCGTGTGTTTTACCGAGAACTGTGTCCTCATCATTGGCTGAGTGAGTACCACCGTGCCGTGCGGCACAGCACTGCCCCCGCGACCCTGCACCTCGCCAGGCCCCGTAACCCGCCTGCCATCCATCCCTACTCCATCACCGGGCCCCAGGACCACCAACCCCCCTACCCACGGAGGGAAGAACTAACATCCAGGCTGCTCCCTGTCATCGCTCCAGGGATCCCCCGTCTAGAGCAGCGGTGGTGTCACCAATATCACCACAACCGTGGGTGGCGTCACGGACAATAACGAAATCCTCACCATCCAATCCCCACCCTTGTCACTCACGGGCGAGGAGCGCCGCTCGAGTCCCCGGGATCCGGCCCACCGCTCGAGCCACCACCGAGCAGCAGCAGCCGCAGCAGCCGCGGCCGGACCCGAGCAGTGGGAGAGCACAGCGTCCCCTCCTCCGCCCGCGACAAGAACACAACAAAATGGACCCCAAAACTTGTTACACACTTTCTTATGAACGCTCTGATACCTCACATGTGGTAAGAAACCTCTGTTTGGACATGGCAGGACCCAGAATAGAAGGAGCAATATTTGAATTTTGGAAAGCAAATTTGCTGAAAGACTGAAGGTACCATGTTGCATTTGTAGGGCCCTTAAGGTACGTAAACAGCAGAAACACCCACAAGTGATCCAATTTTGGAAACTAGGCCCCTCAAGAAATTTATATAGATGTTTGAGTACCGTGAACAACATGGTGCTTTACAGATTTTTAGAATGTTAAGTCGTGAAAAATAAAAAAAAATTTATCACAAAATTGTTACTTCAACGAGATGGCTTTTTTTTTTCTTTTCACAAAGGTAACAGGAAAAAATGCACTATAAAATGTATCGTGCAAATTCTCCTGAGTTCACCGATACCCCATATATCGTGGAAATCAACTGTTTGGGTGCACGGCAGGGCTCGGAAGAAAAAGAGCACCATTTGACTGCAAAATTGTCAGGAATCAACATGTTGTGTTAGTAGATCCCCTGAGGTGCCTAAACAGTGGAGCTCCTGGACAAGTGACCCCATTCTAGAAATTAGATCCCTCAAGGATTTTATCTAGAGGTATAGTGTGAATTTTGAACCCACAGGTACTTCATAGAATTTGATAACCTTAGGTAGTCATATTGAAAAAAAAAAATATTTTTTTTTTCAGAAAAATGTTGCTTTAACACCAAATTTCTCACTTTTTCAAGAGAAAATACCAGAAAGGGGACCACACAGTTTGTTATCCAATTTTTTTATGAGTGCAGTGATACCCCATATGTGACAAAAACTGTTTGGACAAACAGTAGGACTCGGAATGGAAGGAGCATGATTTGAATTTTGTAAAAGTTGAAATAAATTGCGGGCACCATGTTGCATTTGCAGGGCCCCTAGGTCACCTTTACAGCAGAAACCCCCACAAGTGACCCCATTTTGGAAACTAGACACTTCAAGCACTTTATTCAGGGGTATAGTGAGAATTTTGAATCTACAGGTAATTCACAAAAATGTTGCTGTAGTGCCAAATTTATCACTTTTAGGCTATGTGCCCACGATCCGGCAACACTATGTCTAGGGCACAGAGCCAGCCCTCCTGCGTAGATGTAAGTGTTGTCCACAGGAGAATGCAGCTGCTTGTGCATACAATCCAGGTTTGGGCCGCTGTGGACTTTATTCTACCTCCGAAGAACACTTCTGTCTCCGCAGCATAAATTGACATGCTGCTGCTCAGGAAGCCGCGCCGCAGGTCAGTAGTTTATGCTGCGGAGAAAAGTAAAGTGGGCAGGAGATTTCTAAAAATCCTTCCACTGTGCTTGTAGTGCACAACGCAGTGTTATGGACAAAGTAAAAAAAAACCTGCATTCAAAAAGCTGCAAATCCTGATTGTGGGCACATAGCCTAAAAACCTAGGATGGATGGATAGATGTCTAACACATATATAATGTCCCACCCCCTGCATATTCTAAGCTGGCACCTGTTAGTGACTTTCATTGTGCTTAGCCTTGTATTTAGCCCAAATATAAATAATTAAAAAAAAAAAAGACTTTGGGTCCCCCCCTTTATTGATAGCCAGCTAGGGTAAAGCAGACCGCTGCAGCCAGTAGACCACAGCTGACAGCTTCACCTTGGCTGGTGATCCAATTTGGAGGTCACCCTAGGTTGTTTTTTTATAATTATTTATAAATAATTGAAAAAACAATGTGGGGTCCCCCTCAAATTGGATTACCAGCCAAGGTAAAGCGGACAGCTGTGATTTAGTATTATCAGGGTGGGAAGGGCCATGGTTATTTGGCCCTTCCCAGCCTAAAAATAGCAGGCCACAGCCGCCCCAGAAGTGGCGCATCCATTAGATGCGCCAATCCTGGTGCTTCATCCCAGCTCATCCCGCTGTCCTGGTGCGGTGGCAATTGGGGTAATTTAAGGGGTTGATACCAGCTGTGTAATGTCACCTGGCATCAAGCCCAGCAGTTTGTGATGTCATGGCGTCTATCAGATACCTGACATCAATAATTGTCAGTAATAAAATAAAATGTTTGTCTTTATTTTTTTTTTTATTTGAAAAAATGCTCCCCAACACATTCCCTCTTTCACCAATTTATTGAAAAAAATATCCGGTCCGCCGTAATCCATTTTGGAGGTCCCGCGAAGATTCTGCACCTTCCAGAATATGGGGTGCACGCTCAGGGAACGTACACCCTGTTTTTCTAGAACTGCAGTCCCTCCATGTGAGGAGTGTGGCCGCAGTGACCTAATACTGCACTCGCACTCCCCGGGTCTACACCAGGGCTGTGTGAGCGGCAGTAACCTTACAGTCACTGCTTATCAAGGAGCTGGCTCTGAGAGCTGCCTTCTGCTCAGGCGACCGACGTGTCTGAAGAGGAGGAGGGATCGTGGGGTGGGGGATCACCGCTGCAATGAGGTAAGGGAGACAGACCGGGGGACGACTGGGACAGACCGGGACAGAGCAGGGGGACCTGGCAACAACATTTCTGTTGCATCTGAGATGTCACATGCAAAAGAAATCAGGAGGAGGCTGAATGCAGCATGCGCCACCAGTCGTGCCCGCCTTTTTTGCTGGCGAGGAGGGGGTTGGGGGCTGGGGGGGCACTCTGACCACACCGGGTAACCGGAGGAGGTGATTTATCTCCTATCTGACATGTTTTATCATGCCAGATAGGAGTTAAATCATTTTTGTACCGGCGCTCACAGTTACTATCACGTCATCATGGTACACAGTGTATACCGGGGATCACGTGATCGGGGACTGGAAAAAAAGTCCCGAATTGTGATCTCCAGGGTCTCTGCTACTCCCGGTAGGTGAAACCCCAGAGATTTTCCATCGCTGAGGGGCGCTATTCACTTATTTCTGACCGCTGTACAAAAGCGGCGGAAAGGAATAAGTATTCTCTTCTGCCGCCTTTAAAAGGCATATCGGTGGTCATTAAGGGGTTAATAACACCGCAACTATAGAATAGATGTTAAAGTCCTCAACAGCCTATCAAGGGATGAATAAACCACAGCCCGATAGAAATGAGCACCATCGTAGATCAATAATAAACCAGGCCAGTACTGTCATCAACTCTCCTAGGCTCAAATGACTACACGTGGTTACAGACCAGCCCACCGTTCCACCAGAGGCCCCATTCTGGCCCCAGAAGCCCAAAGATTTCAATTCATAAACTACTGGATCTCGAGTAATGAGACGGACCGTCATGAAAACTAAAGACATGAAGAATTGTAGTCTGGAAGGCACGTCTGCCGATATTATCAAGCCAAGTACATCATTCGACCACCTGAGGGAAGCATTGTTTATCATAGACAAGGTGCTGATGCCAATAACAGCGGGGTTTGGAATCTGGATGTGATGAAAGTGTCCCAGAAAATGTAGGTGGCCAACCTCCTATATAATATATTGGAATTAAAAGAACTGGCTTGTCATATCCGTGGCTGCTAATACAGGAGCCTAGTGTTGCCCTGAGCTGGTGTAAATAAATCTCTACCACCTGGGGCAGACTACCTAACTAGAAATGGACTATACTCCATCAGCATGTAAGTACCACTATACCGGACACTAGTGTAAACATGCCACCTAGGCTTCCATAGTGACCAGGGAACATCATCTAGAGGAATGAGGGCCTCTTATAATCACAGAGTGATTCTTCATTTGAGAGCAGAGAGACCCTGGATTTTATCTTGTGAGAGCAGTGAGCCTAAAGCCTGCTTTACATGAGACGATAGATTGTGCGATAGCACAATCGATCGTACCCACCCCCGTCGTTTTTGTGTCACGGGCAATTAGTTGCCCATGGCGCAAAAACTCGTTTACCCCCCGTCACACATACTTACCTTCCGGACGACCTCGCTGTGGGCGACGAACGTCCACTTCCTGGAGTGGGCGGGACGTTCGGCGTCACAGCGACGTCACATGGCAGGCGGCCAATAGAAGCGGAGGGGCGGAGATGAGTGGGATGTAAACATCCCGTCCACCTCCTTCCTTCCATTAAGCCGTCGGGTGCCGCGGGAGGCAGGTAAAGCTGCTGTTCATCGTTCCCGTGGTGTCACACGGAACAACCATTTTAATTAAACAATTTTATGAAACCTAGCGACGAGTACACGACTCACGATTTGTGAGCGTTACTGCATCGCTAGGAGGTGTCACACGAGACGACGTCGTGCGGTATGCCGGATGTGCGTCACGAAAACCGTGACCCCGACGACATGTCGCACAATCTATCGCCTCGTGTAAAGCCCGCTTAAGGCTGGACTCAGACAAGCATATGGCATCCAATGCGACAGCATCGGATGCGATATGCTAATGACTCCCGGTTCAGGCTCTGCTGCGAGCGTGAGCCGAGTGTCATGTGACTGTGACCCGATCCTGCAATCAGGTCACAGAGCTGTGAAACTGAGGACGAGCGCTGCGGAGGAATGGGAGTGGTTAATCCCCCCCCCATCTCCTCCATTGTCAGCCTGTGCGTATATCGCACTGCACTGGGATAATAGAGTGCAGTCCGATATATCTCACACCCATTCACTTGAATGGGTGCGAGGGATACGGCTCTAATAGAAAATCACAGAATGCTGCCGCTTTTCTCACATCCAGAATCTTTTTCTCGCATTTCACTAGTCCGATTTTCACACTCGTGTGAGCGTACCCTATGAGAGAGACTATAGAGCTCCCTTCCACCAGATGTTGGAAAAACCTCACAGGTTATTTACGAGATTCTGTTTGTGGAACATTGGTCCAGAAAACTAATCTGATTTACCATCAAGGGACCCTTCACAGTAATATGGGGCTATTACCATTATCGGCTACATTCAGTTCTTTCCATTATAGGATGAACTCAATAAACATTTCTCTTTAACCATAAGTTATAAATGAGAGACCAGATTTAAGCAGCTAAGCACAGCTGAATACTACTGATCAGAACAGGAATCTGAGTTCAGCTACAGTCCTTACTTTTTAAAGCTATAGTAAGGAGAATTACTAGGCCAACCCAAGTATGGCTGCTTATCATGCTAAGCTAAGTCCAGGTCCAGAAGTACGAGGCCCCTCTAATCGGAGTCGATGCTAGAGACCCAAGATGTGAAGTATGCAGCCCGAGGCGCAAGGCGCAAAGCTAGAGGCGCAGAGGCCAAAGGCGCAAGACGCAGAGGAGTAAGGCCAGAGGCACAAGGTCAGAGGTGCAAGGCGCAAAGTCAGAGGCCCAAGGCCAGAAGCATGAAGCGCAAGGCGCAAGTCCGGAGGCCAAAGGCACAAGCCTGGAGGCCGAAGGTAAAAGCCTGGAGGCTGAGAATCAGTGAAGCCAAGCTATGAAGGTCTAGACTGAGAAGCATGAAGACCAGGGTCGCCAAGCAGTGAGTGAGGCCTCGACTGTCCCAAGGTGCAAAGGCGGCGTATGGTCAGAGTTATGTGGCGTGAGGCGCGAGGCCGGAGCCGTGAGGCGCGAGGCCCCATCAGACTTGCCCTTAAGAGTGTAATCCACCTGTGAACTTCAGCATACACCTACTTCATGAGGATTAAAAAACTGAAACAAAGAAAGGCGTATTGGATACACCAGCTACAAACATTAGAACCATATGGCCTGAATATAGATTATGATGTCATTTTATATGTTACTTTATGAATTATTAATGTGATTTCCTATTACAGAAACAGGTTCCTATTTGGAAGATCTCATGGTTATTTAATTAATCCCATATATGTAAATGTAATATATAATCTAATTTTATATATATATATATATATATATATATATATATATATATATAATATAATATAAACATTTTATGGCATTATTACTTGTATCGTAATAGTGACTTGTCCTTGCATGAGTTTTTCTCGTTATTAATATTATTTTTCTTCATTTAAGGCTTCATGAACCACTGTATAATGCAGCCACTGGTATGGTATATAATTTATAAGGACCTGAAATACAGCAATAATACCTAAAATATAACTTTTAATAGTTCCTCTAAAAATAGGGAAGGATCACCTTGCCTATGCATAAAAAATCAACTCAGGGATTAAATCGATTGCTAGAAATCCTCCAAAGTACTGGGAGGGACCAGCAAACCCTGTGAAAATGCAAAAACACCTCAATAACGATTGGTGTTGGCAGATATATATATATATTCAACCGAGATGGTCAAGATTTTTCACACAACTGCTCACTCAAACTCTGTTCACAATAACGGCAGTGGTGTTATTCACAACCAATAGTATCCTCCAGTTGCTAATAGGAGGTAGTTTTTTGAGTGACCTTATTACCCACACACATTTGGTCACAAAAACAATGTTCATCACATCCGGTTAGAACAAATAAACAATATCCAGGAATGCAGAGATTCAAGTTGTTAACCTGGTATTGTCTGAAAGGGAACAATCTCACCCAATTCCTGGTGTCTTGTTTCCCAGATGGTCAGTGTGTCCTCATATTCGGCATAGTCCAAAAGACCCTCATCAAACAGGTCTAGGACCCCTTATGAATGGACTCACTGTCCTCTCCCAGAGTCTCCTTCTCCCTTCTCCCGACGCGTTTCTTATACACCATTCATCAGGGGAGCATTAAGGAGTAAACCTATACTGGGTTAATCTAGAATAAATGAGAATATGGGAAGAGTAAGAGGGGTTCTCAATTGCAGCCCCCAACATAAACCTCACACTACATAGAGGAAACATGGAGAAATGAGCGACTTACCAGATGGTGACAGCGCCAATCTTATAAGCTGTACACCGCTGCCCAGTAAAAGCACCTTTTAAATAATCGCCACTCTCCTGCCGGCGTCTGACGTCACATCCGTGATCGCGCTCACCGCTTCCTCCCGGTGGAGCGCATCTGTGGAACGCACGTCCCACAGGAAGTGACGTCGGACAACATCCGGCACGCTCATTATACTACCCTAGTAATACAAGAGTGGGGCGCAACAACGCCCAGCGGCCCGCCCCCTCACCTGATCGGAACGGCGCAACCCATGCTACATTACCACGCATGCGCCTAGTCCGTGACACAGACTTTCCTAACCTTGGAAGGATAAATGTATTGTCAAAACGTACACTACTCAAAACGGGCGATAACCGCTAAAAAAACAGATGATATGACCAGGTTTCAAAAGTACATACAAACAAAAAATAGAGATTAGATGTCAGAGCAGAGGCAAAATCTCAGAAATAGAACAGAAAAGCGGATTAAAAGGTCATTAAAACTAAAAATAGTTACTGAAGGCTATCAGAGGACAGTAAAGGGCCCTGAGAGAAGCACTGGAGGATAGCATCAGCTACAGCACTATAGGGATAAGGGGATGGAAAATGCAGGTTGGATTTAAAAGGAATAGAAAGACAGTGGAGAAAGAGCTAACAACTCCATCACCAACTAGGCTAAACTGATGGTTCTGGCCCTGCCTTACTGCGGGGGTTGGCACCCTAAAAAGTCGGTGATTGGCGCCCCCACTCGTCCGATGGCTTTCCCTCCTAACTGTCACTACGGACTCCACTTACAAAAAGGGTGCATAGGAAATACATTCATTGAGACCAAGAGGATGGACTGTTTTTAGTCGGAAGATCCACCTGCACTCTTTCTGGAGGATTTTTTTATCCCAATCACCTCCCCACTTCAGCGGAACAACCACATCAATGCCTTGGAAGGTGATTTGATCAATATCACCCCCATGAAAAGTGTTCAGATGTTTTGCCAGTGGGGTATCATTCCCAACTCTTATGTCTCTCAGGTGTTCTCCTACCCTTCTTCTGAATTCTCTCCTGGTCTTCCCTATGTATTCTAGTCCACAAGAACATGTAACCTTATATATGACACCCTTAGTGCGACAATTGACGAAACATCGAATGTCATATTCCTTCCCTGTGTTGGTACTCCAAAATTTCTTTCCTACCCTTACCATACTGCATGCCACACACCCACTACAGCGAAAGCATCCCTTAGGACTATTTCTGAGCCAGGCACACCCCGTGCCCCTATTGTCCACAAAGTGACTGTGGGTCAACCTGTCTTGTAGTGACCTGGCTCGTCTAAAAGTGATCTGTGGTTTTTCTGATACATATTTGCCAACATCAAGGTCCATCTTCAGAATGGACCAGTGTCTCTCCAGTACTTCTCTCATGGCCCTCGAGCCATTGTTAAATGTTGTGATGAAGCGGACTAGCCCAGCTACATCTTCCTGTTTGGGTGGTGGATACAACAGGGTCGGCCTGCTGATCCCATTGACTTCTTCACGTGCCCTTTTTATGACCGTATTCGGATACCCTCTATCGCGAAATCATTTCTCTAGGTCATCGAACTGCAGCACACACTTCTCTTTATTGGAGCAGTTTCTCTTTAGTCTGGAGAACTGCCCCTTTGGGATGCCCTTCTTTTGAGACATTGGATGACTACTCTCCCACCTTAGTAACGAGTCTGTTGCTGTCTCTTTACAGTGGGTGCTGGTGGCAATACATCCTTCACTAGTTTTCTCAATGAGGACATCCAAAAACGGCAGTCTAGATCCACTTACTTCAGATGTAAAGAACAAGCCCAGATTATTACTATTCAGCTCTTCCACAAAATGAGACAGTTCAGTTTCAGTGCCCTTCCACAGGATAAAGATGTCGTCGATAAACCTGCACCACAGCAGGATTTTATCAGTGGGTAATCTGGAATCGCCCCCAAAAACCACAGTCTCCTCCCACCAGCCCAGGAGCAAATTTGCATACGATGGCGCACAAGGGCTGCCCATCGCAGTGCCCCTGAGCTGGTGGTAGAGCTGGTTTCCAAATACGAAAATGTTGCGTGTCAGGCAGAATTCCAGAACCTCCATCAGGAAGGCATTGTGCTCATTAAACTGTCTACCTCGGCCATTCAAGAAGTGTGCTACAGCTCTTAGACCCACATCATGTCTTATTGAAGAATACAATGATTCCACGTCAATACTGGCTAGAATAACATCTTCATCAAGTATAATGCCCTCAAGTTTTTTTAAGAGGTCCGTCGTATCTTTCAGGTACGAGTTGAGAGATATAACAAAAGGTTTGAGGAGTTCATACAGATAGATTCCCAGATTTTGGGTAAGACTGCCTACCCCTGAGACTATCGGCCTCCCCTTTAATGGATTCATACCTTTATGTATCTTTGGGAGACAGTAAAATGTTGGAGTTACTGGGAATTTAGGAAGTAAAAAGTCAAACTCATTTTTGTTTATCAAACCTTTATCCCTTGCTTTCAAGAGAATCTCTCTCAACTCGCCCATGAAGATTTTCGTGGGGTTAGTGGCAAGTTTGCCATACCCCTTGACGTCATTCAAAATGCTCAAACACATGTCCCTGTAGTTGTCAACGTCCATTAGGACAACATTACCACCTTTGTCAGATTTTTTTATAATCAGTTCGGGGGAACGCTCCAGGGACAACAAACCCCCCATTTCAGCCTTGGAGAGATTGAAGTCCCGGGATCGACCCAACCGCAGATCTTCAATGTCGCGGGTGACTAAATTACAAACGATATCAATAGACCCTACATCACTCATTGGTGGTGGCATTTTTTCACTCTTCTGTTTTAAGCTTGTGAAAGGACCCAGACCACTCATATTAGGATTACTTTCACCAATACTGTAAAGCAGTCTGACGTCCTCTAAAATGTCCTCTGAAATACCTAATTCAGCACTCTGCTTTTTTCATGAACCACTGCACTTCAATCTCTGCACTGCGGTCTCACTTTGTGCTCCATAGCACATTTATCACTCACTGGCACCTGAGCACCGATCAGAAAAAAATCCATTCTCACCGCTCTCACACTATCTATTCTTATCAAACTAATTGCGCATGCGCAGACCAAACAAGCGAATTGCGCAAGCGCCTTCCCATAACAGCGTCTTCCTATAGTTTTCAGGAAGTGGTTTCTTTAACATGTCACGCGCACTGCGCATGCGCGGATATCCGGTGCATTGTGCATGTGCGGATGTCCGGCGCATGCGCGAGATATGCGTTCCACGTCGGCTTCTTCCTGAGTTTCACTGACATGTGACTGGGAGCGCCGCTCACATGTGATGGTTGATTACTAGGGATGATCGAATACCCTATTATTCGCTTCGCTGAATATCTGACGAATACCTCGCAGCTATTCGAATATTCGCAAATATTCTGCCCCCAATGCAAGTCTATGGGAAACCAGAATAGTTTCATGTTGGACCCGTCAGTGAGCTGTGGTCACTTGGGAAGAGGCTTAAATGGATGGGAAGAGGCAGAAATAGTATGAGCACAGCCTATAGCAGGTGCCTTACTGCATTTCTGCCCACTCCCGATTCATCCAAGATGATCGGACGCACACTAACGCGCCGCCCCCATTCACCCTCTTCCTTTGATTTCTGTCACGTGTGCCATGACACATGCGACAGAAAACTACTCCCCGGGTCCAGCTAAGTCACCCCCCCATACACCTTTACCTTTTTGCAGCATTCATCTCCCGCATCCCTCCTCCTTCATAATGAACACTATGTGCTTGCGCAGAGTGCGGCTGTCAGCTCAGCTTCCTGTGTTCCGTGAGAATGGCTGTGGAGCTACGCTGGCTGCACGCACTCCACTGCTGTGACCCGGGGAGGGTAGGTGCAGATTCTTTGCACCCACACTCCTCACATGGAGAGTCTGCACTCCTAGAAAATGAGGGACAAGTTCCCTGAGCGTGCCCCCCATATTCTAGAAGGTACAGAGTCATTCTGGGACTTCCAAAATGGATTACAGGAGATTAATTTTTTTCTTTTTTCTTTACAATAAATTGGTGAAAGAAGGAATGGTTGGGGAGTGTTTAAACAAATTTTTTTTCTACTTTTATTACTGTTAGTGATGTCAAGTATCTGATAGATGCAATGACATCACCAACTGCTGGGCTTAATGTCATGTGACATTACACATCTGGCATCAACCCCATTTATTACCCCGTTTGCCACCGCATCAGGGCAACGGGATGAGCTGGGGCGAAGCACCAGGATTGGCGCATCTAATGGATGCACCACTTCTGGGGCGGCTGCAGCCTGCTATTTTTAGGCTGGGAAGGGCTAATAACTATGGACCTTCCCACCCTGAGAATACCAGACCACAGCTATCTGCTTTACCTTGGCTGGTGAACCAATTTGGGGAGGGGAACCCCCCTTTTTTAATAAATAATTATAAAAAAGAGCCTGGGGCCCCTCCAAATTGGATCCCAACCAAGGTAAAGCTGCCAGCTGTGGTCTACAGGCTGCAGCCATCTGCTTTACCCTAGCTGGCTATCACAAATTGGGGGATGCCACGTCGTTTTTTTTTATTTATTTATTTTTTTGGCTAAATACAAGGCTAGGCACCCTTTAGTGCCACATGAAAGTTACTAAAGAGTGCCAGCTTAGAATATGCAGGGAGGTGTGACATTATATATGTGTTTGACATCGGTCTGCCTGTCTATCTATCCAGCTATCCTTTTTTATCCATCTATGTGTCTATCCCTCTATCTATCCCTCTATCTATCCTATCCATACATTATCTATCCATCTATCTATCCCTCTACCCTCTATCTATCCATTATCTATCCGATAGACGGATAGATAGACAGATAATGGATAGACGGATAGATGGATAGATATTACAGCTTTTATTTGTGATGTATGTGTTTGCCGGATCCAGCGTAATTGGCTAATGCGGCGGCCACATGGAATGTCTCTTGTAACATTTTTTTGTCTGACAAAAAACCGCATCACGCTGGATCCGGCGCCATACGGCTTTTTTTTTTACAATGGAAGCCTATGGGTGCTGGATTTGTCGTCATCTGTCATATGCCGGAAACCGGCACAGATTTCTGTTTTTTGTTTTTGGGCATGCCCAGACATTGTGTAAATAGTGTCTCTCTCTCTCTCTCTCTCTCTCTCTGTCTGTGTCTGTGTCTGTGTCTGTGTCTGTGTCTGTGTCTCTGTCTCTGTCTCTCTCTCTTGGTGTCTCTCTATACTCACCGATCACGGGCGCGTCGCTGCACAGCTGTCACACTGCTCTGGCAGCTTCTCTTTTGAAAATGCCGACCGCTCATTATTCCATCTCGTATTCCCTGCTTCCGCCGCCCACTGGCGCCTATGATTGGTTGCAGTCAAATACGCCACTATGCTGAGTGGTTGCAGTGAGACAGCTGTCAATCACAGCTGCCAGTGGGCGGGTCTATATAGTGCAGTAAAATAAATAAATAAAAAAAAAAAACACGTGCGCTCCCCCGCAATTTTGATATAGGCAAGGTAAAGCCACACTGCTGATGTCTAGTATTCTCAGGATGGGGAGCTCCACATTATGGGGAGCCCCCCAGCCTAAAAATATCAGCCATCAGCCACCCGGAATTGCTGCATCCTTTAATGCGACAGTTCTGGGACTCTACCCAGCTCATCACGAATTGCCCTGGTGCGATGGTAATTGAGGTAATAAGGAGTTAATGGCAGCCCATAGCTGCCATTAAGTCCTAGCTTAATCATGGCAGGCGTCTATGAGACACCCCAATGATTAACCTGTAAGTGAAAGTAAATAAAGGGTTTTTAGAGTGTGGGTGTTTATTTGAAATCAGACAAAAAAACCTCATTCACCACTTTATTAACCCCCAAATACACCTCCAGGTCCGACGTAATCTACACAAGGTCCTGCGACGCTTTCAACTCTGCTACATGAAGCTGACAGGAGCGGCAGTAGAACACCGCTGCTCCTGTGAGCTCCACGCAGCAACTGAAGTGAGTCACGCTGTCAGCAGGGACGTCACTCAGGTAATGCCTGTGTGTGTGCAGTGATGATAGGAGTGGTAGTGCCTGTGTGTGCGGTGATAGGGGCTGTAGTGCCTGGGTGTGTGGGGATGATGGGTACGGTAGTGTCGGGATGTGTGTGGGGATGATGGAGGCGGTAGTGCCTAGGTGTGTGCGGTGATGATGGGGGCGGTAGTGCCGGTGTGTGTGCGGTGATGATGGGGGGGCGGTAGTGCCGGTGTGTGTGCAGTGATATTGGGGGCGGAAGTGCCGGTGTGTGTGCATTGATGATGGGGCGGTAGTGCCGGTGCGCGGTGATGATGGGATCTCTCTCTCCTCTCCAAAAAACAAATCCGTTTTTTGCTTGTTTTTACACAATCTACGATGGATCCGTTGCATCAGGCACAAGCCGGATTCTGCCTGATGCCAAAAAACTGATGTGTGAAAGTAGCCTAACACGCCCGGAAAGTCGCATCTAATAGATGCGACATTCTCGGGGCAGCAGCGGGCTGATTTTCTTGGCTGCAGGAAGGGGGGTGATAACCATGCCTCAGCCTGAGAATACCGGCCCGCTGCTGTGTGCTTACCTCGGCTGGGTAATATTTGAGGGGGGACCGCACGTCGCTGTTTTACACTTATTTATTTATTTATTTATTTTACTACACGATATAGACCCGCCCACCAGCGGCTGTGATTGGTTGCAGTAAGACAGCTGTTACGCGTGGGGGCGTGTCTGACTGCAACCAATCATAGGCGCCGGTGGGCGGGGGAAGCAGGGAATACGAGATTGAATAATGTGCGACTGGCATTTTCAAAAGCTGGAGAACCCGCCACGGTGTGACAGCTGTGCAGCGCCGCGCCCGTGATCGGTAAGAGAGAAGGTGAGACCGACTGACCATAATGGCGGCAGCCTTACACAGTGTGTCACTCAGGGATAGGGGGTACTCAGATCCAGGCCAAGGGGTCACTTCTGTAGGTATCACGGTGGCGTGACCTGGTCTGTGATCCCAGGCTCCACAACAAAAAGGGATTAGGTAAGGGAGATTGTCCGTGACGCCACCCATGGGTTGCGGTGATGAGATGGTGGCACCGCCGCTGCCTCTGGTGGTGTGGGGCAGCAAGGTGGAATCCCCTCCACGGGTAGGGGAGGTGTAGTCCCGGGTCCCAATTGGGAGTTGTGGTGGTGGCAGGGATTGCAGGGAGCAGGAAACTCACAGTTCAGTTGTCTTGGTGTTGGAGGAAGCTAGGCTGATGTGTGTGGTCAGAAAACAGAGTCCTCTGTAAACCAACTTGCCGGTGACCGGGAGCCTTTTGGAGGGGTGTGCTGGTCCCACACACGATGCAATGAGCAGGAGCCCTCTTTTGTTGCACTGCACCTTGTAGTCTGCTTAGCTCCTCTGGTTGGAACGGGGGGGAAGTCTACTTCCCTGCACTATTCCGGGTTCCCGATGCCGGCGGGCCACTACCCTGCCCCGGTCCACTTTAGGTCCCCTCCTAGTGCCTGACCTGTTCCCGCAGTCCAGGGGCTCAAACCCCTGACCACTCTGCAACTTCCTCTGCAGCCCAGGAGACACACTCCTGACTATTCTGCTGCTCTCCTCCGACTGACTGAACTCCTCCCCTGCTGCTTTTTTCAGCTCCTAACTGGGGGGGAGCGGCGGCTGCTCATATGCACCATGTAGGGGTGTGTGTGTGTAATCCCAAGGAGGAAGCGATTCCTGCACCCTTGGTGGGGGGTACAGTCATCTGTGACTACCTGGTTTTTCCAGGGCGTCACAATAGCCTTCACATGTGCCGAGCCAGTAAAATAGATTACTGGTATTCATAACTGGCATTTTCTTTTGTTTTTTAACCTATAGATAATAAGGTATAAAAATCCTATATGCTCCCCATCATTAACGATACTGATTGATGTGTGTATATATGTATGATAAGGTGTGTTTATGTGGTTATTTTGTACCTGCATAGGTTATTCTTCAGGATAATACACTTTTTGCTTTATGTATCGTTTTCAGGCATATCCTGAGATTTTGAATTCTTGTTGGATTTTATTATCAGTTACATGGTATCACTTGTGATATTAGGTGAGTTCTTGGAATGGCCTTTAGATATGCGGTTAGCAGAGGTATATTTTGCTCAAAAATTTTATATTTTTGTATGCATTTTTTCTAATTTGATAATCCTGTCCTTTGGATTTATTTTGGTTCTCTGACAAATACATCAAATTACCAAAGAGTTTCCTACAGGTACTTTTTCCTTTCCCACTAGTCCTGTTAGATTTATAATACAACCGTTTAATCTTGATATTTCACATGATCCACCTACTATTTAGTTACTCATTTTCTACACAATCACTAAGATTCTTCCACTTTTTCTTGTTTACACTAACACTTATTGTTTATGATTTTTTCCACTGACATTATGCATGGATTGCTATCTAAATATCATTTTAATTTTTGTTTGTATTAGACAGTGTATTTAAAAAGACTTATGATGTAATAAGCCGAAACGTTTGTGCAAACTGTCAGTCACTGATGATTTCAAGATTCTTTTGTTACCAATAAAAAAAAAAAATTTCACAAGAAATCTTGTTTCTCTTCCTTTTGAGTGACGGAGTATTTGGGACTTTTGTGATTCCTACTTCATGAGTGTTAGGCCGGTTTCACACATCCGGCTTTTCGCCGGTTTGCCGGATCCGGCGCTCTCCCGTACAGACAATACAGTACAGTGACAGCGCTGTAACTTCCGGGTCACATGCGCCGGTCACATGACAGCATGTGACCGGCGCTTGTTGCGCTGTCACTGTACTGTGGTCACTGTATGGGAGAGCGTCGGATCCGGCAAACCGGCGAAAAGCCGGATGTGTGAAACCGGCCTTATCCTAAATGCCAAATTAGTCACACCTGAACCAATTAACTCACCTTGAGGTTCAGCTGGAGGGCAAGTTCCCAATGCGAGGTAATATGTTATATCTGTGCCGCCCTGGTGTTAGTCGGGCTGCTCGGATCCTGGATCGTGGCTCGAGGGGGGTCGTCCGGACCCGGCTTGGCGGACACTTTGATCTGTAAAAGTGGGTATTTACAGGGGAGAACTTCGTGACGCCACCTGTGGGTTGCGGTAATGGGAGTATCGCGGGCGGGGAGGACGCCGCTGCTGCTGCGCTCTCACTAACGCTCGGGTCCGGCGCTGCTGCGACTGCTGCTCGGTGGCTCGAGTGGTGGGCCGGATCCGGGGACTCGAGCGGCGCTCCTCGCCCGTGAGTGAAAGGGGTGGTTGGTTTGGGGGATTTAGTCCGTGATGCCACCCACGGGTCGTGGTGAAGATAGGCACCACCGCTGCTGGTGACGGGGATCCCGGGAGCGATGGTAGGGAGCAGCTGGGATGTTGTTTTCCCCCCTCCGTGGGTAGGGGTTGGTGGTCCCGGGGCCAGATGATGTAACGGGGAGGCAGGGTTGGTGAGGTGCAGGGTTGCAGGGACAGTGCGGCGCGGTGCCAGATGGCACGGGAGTACTCACTCAGCAAGAAAGGTACAAAGTCCTCGGTAAACCAAACGGCTGGATGGACGGGTCCCGCAGCCGGCTGCAGTGTCTCTCCCCAGACAGGTGATGGTGGCTGTCTTTCCCTGCACCTTGATGTTCTCCTTCTGACTACTATGGATTCCCAACGGTAGTCCGCTCACCGGTGTATGGGTACCGGAGGAGCCCGTTTGCCGGCAGGCGCTGGCCCTTGGGTCTCTAGCCTTAGGCGGTAGCTGTATACCCTCACGGTGTGGGTGGTTGCCTTCAATCGGGACTTTTGCTGTTAAGAAACCCCTGGGGTTCCAGTCACATTCGAATCTGACTATTGTCGGCGGCTCCAAGCCTGGTCGGGGTCCGATGGCCCTGCCTGTGTGTGCTGGCTTCACTTCGCTCCCCGGTCGGTACCGGCGGGCCATCGCCCGACCCCGGTCCTACGGTTCCGCGTTGCTCCACCACTCCTGCAGACGGCCACCACCATCTGCCAACCTTGCTGTCAGTGCCTGGGCCACAAACCCAGACACCCAAGTGTTTACTCCTCTCACTTCCAACTCCAAACTCTATCTGACACTTTTCCCGCCTCCAGGCCTGTGAACTCCTCAGTGGGTGGAGCCAACCGCTTAGCTCCACCCCACCTGGTGTGGA
Source organism: Anomaloglossus baeobatrachus (assembly GCF_048569485.1). Classification (NCBI taxonomy): domain Eukaryota; kingdom Metazoa; phylum Chordata; class Amphibia; order Anura; family Aromobatidae; genus Anomaloglossus; species Anomaloglossus baeobatrachus. The sequence goes on along the minus strand of NC_134355.1, from coordinate 411,486,788 downwards.
CATCAGTCACTGGAGGGAGGCAACAAGGGTTTTGTGTTTGGTTGGTGTCCCTGTCTAATGGGGGGTGGGGGTGTGTGAGTGTTATCTGTGACGACCTGGCTAGGCCAGGGCGCCACAGGAGTACCGGGGCAGATGGCGTTAAGCAGCCTGATGTTAGTCCCTCCACAGGTAGGGATGGCCCTGGGCTCAGGGGTGTAGTTGGTGGTTATTTGGGAGAGCAGGGTGCAGTGGACAAGGGTACTCACTGTGGGTAGTCGTGGTGCTGGATGAGGATTATAATAGAGACACACATGCTGCAAGTAAACCAAATTCTCTGTGTGCCGCTGTGGGAAGCCCGTCCAAGTAGCCGGTCCCACCGGTGTCGCGTAGTAATCCGGAGCCTGCCTCCGTGCATAGTTTCGTGTCTGTGTGGGTCCCTCTGGCCTGAAACTATAAGGTCCCGCTCTTCAGTTTTTAGGTGAAGATTTGCTCGCAAGGGCTGGCACATGGGACTTTAATGGGTTGCTTTCTCTGGAAAACCCTGTCCCCCGCGGTGTGCTGATGCCCTCAATCTCTGAGCTCTCTGGAAAGGTCCCTAAAGGTCACCTTCCTCGGTTAATTGCCAGGACGTTGAATCGGCTCCTGACCTAGGGTCCTGTACTCCGTCGTGCTCGGTACCGGTCAGTTCTTTTGGGCTTTCTTGTGCCGACAGTCCTCCTAGACTATGTCCGTCGCACCCTTTTCCAATGTCACTGCCACCGGTCCCTGACTCCTCCGGTCCCGGACTATTGTCTGCGACCCAACCACGGTCGTTCTAGCTCGCCGGAAGCTAACACTCCCAAGCTCCTCTCTTTTGAGGGCTCTCACTAGACTCTCATACTTCCCTCCCATCAGTCTGCCTGAACCCTATGTGGGTGGCCCTTTTCCAGCTAGTCAAGCCCACTGGTGTGTCTGACAGGTCATGATGTGAGGTGTTGATTGTGATTTGTGGTGCTGATGGAGGTGACTCCAGTTTCTTGGAACTTGGAACCATGGGGGGGGGGTATGTCCTGCATCCTGTGGGTAAGGATGCAGTACCCTGATGTATTCATGGGCGCCACATATCCACATTATGCTCTCCTATAGAAGGAGTAAATCAGACAGAACCTGGTCTGGTGAGATAATAGTGGAATCAACTGAGTGTTATTTAACCACAACATGAGGATTAACATAAGGTTCCATCAACAGGTAAATTCTGAACTCAAACATGAGGCTCTGATGATCCCAGCATAACATGAGGCAGCAACTTCACCATGCGGCATGATCTACTCCAAGGCTAAATTTTTCTGCATGAGGCCCAGGTTGCATAAGGCATGTAGCTTGAGTCGGCCCAGAGGCTCCGCACATTCACAGTGCACTTACCTGTGAAGCCTCCACTCTGCTGTGGCTTCACCCCTTCTTTCCACCTCCAAACCTTAGAGGGATAGAGGAAAACTGGTAATGCCAAGAGGCCTCCATGAAGAGAAGTGGCATCATGGGTAGGAAGACCACATCGTTGCAGATGGTGCACTGATGGCTGAGGGACCACCTCTTCGAGAGATGTCTGCCCCGGACCGCTTCAGAGAGAGGGGGAGGCCGAGACCCCCCAATCCCCCTGCATCCGTTCTCATACAGCGAACTATGGCAGAGGGACCTCTCCAAGAGGTGTTGGCCCCGGGCGACTTGACAAGGTGAAGGGAAGGCTGAGACACCCGATCCCCCTGAACCCGTACTTCTTGAGTCCATATGATGAAATTCCAAAGGATAAAATAGCTCCACTCTAGGAGCACCTCTCATGCATCTGTCTCCTGAAGAGACAGGAAAAGCACTAGATGATGGAGGTGGAAGGGGCCTTTTAACCTCTCTCTGATCCTGTCCCTGTATAGATAAAGGGGATTAACTCCTCCAGTTGTGCTGTCCGGAGGGACGTTCTGGAAATCTCTAATTTAGGATGAGGTAAAGAAATCTGAGTGAGGTTAGGCCTGGCACGTCTTCAGGGAGACAGATGGCTACTGGAGACTCCAGCCCAGAAGATGATGGGGAGATCAATAAATTTTATTCAGGTCATTCCTCATCCTCCTTAGACATTAGAGGACAGCCGTGCTTCCAAATAGAGGATGCGGGAAGGCTACTAAAGGCGGTGAGGGCTACCATGAGAATTGAGGACGTCAGAGCCCAGATCCATTCAGGACATAATATTTGGTGAGCTGGAGGCACGTAAACACAAATGCTTCTCAGTCCATAAAAACATCACTGCTTTAATCAAGCGGGAATGGAAGAGACCAGATAAAAAGATCCTCATTCGGAAAGAAATGAAAAGCAAATATCCATTCGATTCAGAAGACTCAGTGTGGGACAAAATCACGAAAATAGATGCCGCAGTCTCCAAGGTATCCAGGACTACGGCCCTTCGATTTGACGATGCAGGATTCCTGAAAGATCCCTTATTTAGACAAGAAAGCAGATAGTTTCCTGAAAAGGGCCTGGGGATCGGGGGCAGCAACTTTTTAAACCCAACATTGCAGCCATGTGTACCACTAGATCACTGAACATGTGTCTGGGTCAGCTGGAAACACAGATAAAGGACAAGTGCTTAAGAGACCAGATGCTGTCTAGCCTCCCAGTTATTGGAAAAGTGGCAAATTTTCTGGCTGATGCATCGGCAGATCCTGTGAGGCTCACTGCATGAACTTGTTCCCTCTCAAACTGGCCAGGAGAGCCTTAGGCTATGTGTCCACGGTAGAATGTACCTGCGGATTTTTCTGCATGAAAATCCGCGACTTTCGCGGAAAATCCGCACCTTATTTTTGCCGCGGATTTACCGCGAATTTGCCGCGGATTTTGATGCAGATTTTTTTTTTTTTCCCCATTCTATACCCAAAATCCGCACCAAAATCCGCAACAATAATTGACATGCTGCAGATTTTTTTGGATCAAAATCCGCGGCAAATCCGCCACGGAAAAATCCGCAGCATGGACACAGCATTTCCAAAATGCCATTGAAATGGCTTGGAAGTGCCGCTGCTGCAGATTTTCGGAAAATCCGCGGTAAATCCGCGGCAAAATCCGCGCAAAATCCGCAGCGTGGGCACATAGCCTTGTGGTTCTGGAAGGGAGACTTCCACTCCAAGTCGTGGCTCTGTGGCGTCCTATGTGAAGGAGAACTCCTCTTCGGGAAGGGCCTGGATGAAATACTGGCGAAGGCATCCGATTCCAAGAAGGGATTCCCAAAGGCTAACCTCCCAGACTTTAGGAGATCGTTCTATCCTGGCAGAAGAAATAGGCAGCCCAGAGACATGAAAAGGGGAGGTCAGAACTGGAAGGGGACGCAGAAGAAAGGATTCCAGAATGGTGTGTTTTGTTTTTTGTTTTTCTCTCCAGGGCCTTCAGAAAACGAAGAGAAGACAATGATGCCAGGACTCAGGTAGATGGGAGGCTGTTGAGGTTTCTTCCTGCCTGGGAAGAGATTTTAGTAAGCCATTGGATTCTGGGTACTGTAGCCGATGGATTGAAGCTAGAGTTTACCATTCTTAACCCCACCCAGGGGCGGACTGGCCCACCAGGAGGTCGGGAGAACCCCCGGTGGGCCCCTGCTATTGATGGCCATGCCCCCTAGGCACCGCCCCCCTACCCCCCCTGGGCCCCTATGGATATGTGTGAGAGGGCCCCCCCCCCGGCCGGTAATTTCACTAATCATATCGGCACATTACCGATATGATTAGTGACAATCCCATTCCCTCTGCAGCGGCAAGCAGGGAGAGCGATCTCCCTGCTCTAACTGCTGTCACTGTCAGTGCCGCGTGGCTCTGACTCATCTGCGCAGCGACACTGCAGCAGGAGGAGGCAGTCTCAGAGCGATGACTCCTTCCTTCCTGTGCAGGTGCTGGCAGCATCGCGCTGCGGAGGACGGACCCAGCGTCGCCCCAGGCCAGGCTGCAGGAGCAGAAGCGCGTGAGTATAGAAGGCGGGGCCCGGGGGTGTGTGTGCGGAGGCCCCGGGGGTATGTGCGGGGGGGGCTCTTCTTCTTACCAGTCACCTGCCTGTATCTATCAGTGTGTGCATGCCGGGCACACTAGCAGGAGCAGGAGGCAGCGCGCTGTGCTGTTCCGGCCCTGCTGTGTGCTGTGTGCCCGACATGCACACAGTGCAGAGGAGCGCGCCGGTGCCGGTGACTGCAGCTTCTTCCTATTCAAATGTATTTGCGTCTTTCAGACGTAAATACATTTGAACAGCGCGCTGGGCTAACGTCATCACAGTGCTGCGGGCACCACACTGGATTCATCAGGAAGCGAGCGCTCCATGGAGGAGCCGAAGAGACAGGTGTAATTAATGGAGATGTGTGGGGAGGGGCTGAGGACACATAACGGCGAACATTTGTGAAGGAGACACAGCTTTGTGACAGGCAGAGGAGGAGTACTGTATTCCGACGGAGGAGGGGAGGCAGGAGTGTGTAGTGATGGGGTAGTGTAATTTGTGTCTGCAGGGGGTGGTGATGTGGGGTGCAATGTATTATGTCTGGGGAGGGGGTAATGGAGGGTGCATTGTATTGTATGTGGGGGAGGGGTAATGGAGGGTACACTGTATTGTGTGTGTGTAGGGAGTGATGGGGGGCTGCATTGTATTGTGTGTGTGTGTGTGTGTGTGTGTGTGTAGGGGGTGATGGGGGGTGCATTGTATTGTGTGTGTGTAGGGGGTGATGCATTGTGTGTGTGTGTTTGTGTGGAGGGTGATGGGGGGTGCATTGTGTGTGTGTGTGTGTGTGGGGTGTGATGGGGGATGCATTGTATTGTGTGTGCGTGTGTGTGTGTATGTAGGGGGTGATGGAGGGGTGCATTGTGTGTGTAGGGGGTTATGGGGGTGCATTGTGTGTGTGTGTGTGTGTGTGTGTGTGTAGGGGGTGATGGGGGGGTGCATTGTATTGTGTGTGTGTGTGTGTTTGGAGGGGGTGATGGGGGGGTGCATTGTATTGTGTGCATGGGGAGATGGTAATGGGGGGTGCATGGTATTGTGTGTGTGTGTGTGTGTGTGTGTGTGTGTGTATGTAGTGGGTGATGCATTGTATTGTGTGTGTGTGTAGTGGGTGATGGGGGATGTATTGTATTGTGTGTGTGTGTAGGGGGTGATGCATTGTATTGTGTGTGTGTGTGTGTGTGTGTGTGTAGGGGGTGATTGGGGGGTGCATTGTGTGTGTGTGTGTATGGTGTGATGGGGGATGTGACTCGCCCACCCCAGGGCTATGGGACACCCGGTGCCGGGCCGGACTAGTCCGGTGGTAGTCAGTGGTGGCTGGGCCCGGCTCCGTGGCCCTGTTGGGTGTCAGTAGAATATGTGGCTTGATGAATAAAGTTTGTGTTCGTGACGCCACCTGTGGTCTGCGGCTATTAAGCCGCCGCTGCTGTGTGAGGCCTCCGGGGTGATGATATAGCAGCAATGGTGGTACTGCTCCCCACAGGTGGAGCGGAGCCCCGGGGACACTGTTAGTGCTCGTGAAAGTCTATGGTGTTGTGTGGCTAACACGGTGCAGGGCCGACAGGCAATGAAAGAACCAGGCACAAACAACAGTTTCTTTACCTTTTCCTCTTTTACTTTGGAAACAGTCCAGTCCTGGGAGACCGTTACAGGTGGTGATGGGGATCCGGTAGGCCTGGAAGTACTTGGGGGAATCTTTCTGGCCAGCTGAGTATGAGGCCTACTCCTGTGCTTTTGTTTGTTATGATAGGACCCTGCTTCTCTGAATCCAGCAATGGCCCTCTTTGCTGCTGGGACCGGTGGTACGTCCCTTTCCCTTTGTAGCAGGCTGCGCAGGCCCTCTCTGGTGCTTCTCTGCTGGAGTCCACACCGGGCCCTGATGCTGCAGCTGTGTGTTAGGGATGTATATGGGCCAGGTGCTTGCAGCTGTCCTGCCCTTCGGATTCGGCTACCAGGGAGTATTTTAAGCCCTGGTGGCCACAGACTCCGATGTCCGAGTCTCTTCGCTGCCTCTCAGCTACTCCTGCTTCCCTGGGCCAAGCTACTCTAGCTCTAGGCCCCAGATCCACAGGACAGCTCACTCTGCGTCTGCTCAGTATCACCTCTCTCTACAGACTGACTACTTCCTCCCTCAGGTCAGGCTTGGGGAAGGCTCCCTGGAATTCCAGGTTCAGAGCTCCCCCTGCTGGCCGGAGGGAGAACTGCGTTGGGTGTTAAAACTTGCTGGCCAATGGACCTCCCAATTACCTCCAGGCTCAGCATTAACCCTTTTAAGGGCAATGCTGTTGTGGCGACCAGGTCCTGGGGCGCCACAGATGCATTGTATTGTGTGTGTGTGTGTAGTGGGTGATGGGGGATGTATTGTATTGTGTGTGTAGGGGGTGATGCATTGTATTGTGTGTGTGTGTGTGTGTGTGTGTAGGGGGTGATGCATTGTATTGTGTGTGTGTGTGTGTGTGTGTATGTAGGGGGTGATTGGGGGGTGCATTGTGTGTGTGTGTAGAGTGTGATGGGGGATGCATTGTATTGTGTGTGTGTGTGTGTAGTTGGTGATGGGGGGTGCATTGTGTGTGTGTGTGTGTGTGTAGGGGGTGATGCGGGGTGCATTGTGTGTGTGTAGGGGCTGATGGACGGTGCATTATGTGTGTGTGTGTGTGTGTGTGTGTGTAGGGAGTAATGGGGGTGCATTGTGTGTGTAGGGAGTAGTGGGGGTGCATTGTATTGTGGGTGTGTGTGTAGGGGGTGATGGGGGGTGCATTGTATTTGTGTGTGTGTGTGTAGCGGGTGATGGGGGGATGTATTGTGTGGGGGGTAATGGAGCGTGTATTGTGTGTGTGGGGGGGTAATGGAGCGTGTATTGTGTGTGTGTGTGAGTGTAATGGGGGTGCATTGTAGTGTGTGTGTGTGTGTGTGTGTGTGTGTGTAGGGGGTGATGGGGGGGTGCATTGTATTGTGTGCGTGGGGAGATGGTAATGGGGGGTGCATGGTATTTGTGTGTGTGTATGTAGTGGGTGTGTAATACTTATATATGTTCTGAGGATTTCGATAGCGTAGGGCAATGACAATCAGAGACGAGTTCCTGGTACAAGATGTTTTATAATATGTAACCACGGTAGATACACAACGGAAAACACAGCAGTACAAATACACAAAATACCTTTCCGAAACGGAGCGAAGGGAATTCCCGGGGCCACGCACCGGACTCCCCCAGGGAGACCACCAGAGCGAACCCCTATACAGGGACTGTCCGGCAATCACCCCGGAAGGCCTAAATGCGCCGCAGCCGGGACACAAGGGGCAAGCGGTAAAAGTCCAGGAGTGTCCGTACGGAATGATTGTCCAGAGTGGTTACGAACCAGAGAGAACCGGGCAGAGTGCTGACCGAAGATGGCAGACGGAATCCGGGCACAGCTTAGAGAAACCGGGTAAGGTCCAGAGTCGGTCGGTCGGTAGTCTTTAGGAGGATCCAAAGGCAATCAGGATTAGCAGCAGCAAAGCAGGAGCACACAGCAAGCAGTATACTCAGGCACTGGACTAGGCTTAGAGGCGGCCTTTTAAGCAGCTGGACAGGAAGTAGGGCAACAGAACAGTAAACTCCATGTTAACCGAGGGCAAGCTCATTCAAAAGAGAACTGGAAAACCTGGAAACCTGACAGGGTGATGGGGGGATGTATTGTATTGTGTGTGTGTGTGTGTGTGTGTGTGTGTGTATATATGTGTGTGTGTGTGTGTGTGTGTGTGGAGAGGGGTGCGGAGTCATTAATCGAGCTATAGTTACATTTAATTCTCAAAATTTTCGTTTCATTCACCTTTTCCATTCTAATATTTTACAATGTGAACGACCATGGCTCCCCCCCCCCCCTAGTTTTGATCCTGGGTACGCCCATGCACAGGCCTGAGTGGGCCCCGTCACCCAGCCTTTCAATCGTAAACTTCAGTGATCGTACAAGTTCTGTATGATCACTGACGTTTTCGCAGTTGCAGGACCTTTAGTGACATCACATGTGTCATGTGACTCACCAAAAGTCCTAGCGGTGCACTGCGGGAGTCCCCAGGCCTGCACCGACCGCGCCGGTATTCAGATGTATGCGCGTCTTTCAGGCGCGCAATACATTTGTACAGTGCGGCCGGTGACAGGAGGGAGAGCAGCTCTGCTCAGCCCCGCAACGTACCGTCATCGCCAGGGCTGCAGAGGCGCGCGCCTCAGTCCTGCACCGACATCATCATCACCGGGGCCACAACTGCAGGGAAGAAGAGGAGGACGCGCAGGCACAGGTAAGCGCTCCAGAGGAGCCGAAGATGTACTTTTATATGAGGGGCTGCGGGTGGGGGAGGAGCAGTGTTATTTTACAAGTGGCATTAAGAAGCGGTGGGGGACTTTATGGAGCATATTATGGGGCAGTGGGGGACATAATAGGGCAGTGGGGGACATAATAGGGCAGTGGGGTCATTATAGGGCAGTGGGGGACATTATAGGGCAGTGGGGAACATAATAGGGCAGTGGGGGACATAATAGGGCAGTGGGGGGAAATAATAGGGCAGTGGGGGACATAATAGGGCAGTGGGGGACACAATAGGGCAGTGGGGGACACAATAAGGCAGTGGGGGACACAATAGGGCAGTGGGGGACATTATAGGGCAGTGGGGGACATTATAGGGCAGTGGGGGACATAATAGTTCAGTGGGGGACATAATAGGGCAGTGGGGGACACAATAGGGCAGTGGGGGACACAATAGGGCAGTGGGGGACACAATAGGGCAGTGGGGGACACAATAGGGCAGTGGGGGACACAATAGGGCATTGGGGGACATTATAGGGCAGTGGGGGACATTGTAGGGCAGTGGGGGACATTATAGGGCAGTGGGGGACATCATAGGGCAGCGGGGGACATTATAAGGCAGTGGAGGACATTATAAGGCAGTGGGGGACATTATAGGGTAATGGGGGCCATTATGAAGCAAATTGGGGCATTATAGGTCAGTGGGGGACGTTGTGAAAGAAATTGGAACATTATAGGGCAATGGGGGACATTATGAGGCATCAAAGATTTTGGAAGGCAGCATAGTATAATGAGGAGGGGGGGATTTATACAGGGATGTAGTTGGGGGAGATATTATAGAAAGGGCAATTTTTGGGAGGACATTTTGGAAAGGGGCACTTTGTGGGGCTATTTTGGAGAGCAGGATTGTGGGGTGATATTTTGTGCAGGAAGCAATTAACAACCCCTTCTGATTCCACTTGTTTCCCCAGACATTATTAAATAAAAGGGGCCAGGATCAGGGACATAATTACAATATGGGGCCAGGATGAGGGACATAATTACTATATGGGGCCAGAATGTGGGACATACATTATTAGTTTATGGTGGCACGTGGGGCATAATTACTGTAGGGGCAAATTAGGGGACATTATTACTGATGAAATATAAGTTAATTTTGAGGATACTGTTTCCAATGGGGGAACAAGAGTCTGACGTGGTGTAGAAATTGGGGAAATAGTGAGGAATGTGCTCTGGGAGTGATCGGCTATAGGTGACTGTTATTTTCTTCAGAGTCGCGTCATGGCAGGAAGAAGTGATGACGGTCAGCGCAGGATGAAGAGAAAAAGCGAAGATGAATAAAGTCAGCTAGAGACGTCACTGGTAAGTCAGTCACGGTATTTCTCCCTTGTATGTGGTTGTATTCGGTCACTATGTGGTCTGGTCATGGTGTGGTGGTATTTCTCCCTTGTATGTGGCTGTATTTGTTCACTGTTTGGTGGTAATATGTGGTCTGGTCACGGTGTGGTGGTATTTCTCCCTTGTATGAGGCTGTATTTGGTCACTGTTTGGTGGTAATATGTGGTCTGGTCACTGTGTGGCGGTATTTATCCCTTGTATGTGGTTGTATTCGGTCACTATGTGGTGGTAATATGTTGTCTTGTCACGGTGTGGCAGTATTTCCCCCTTGTATATGGTATTATTGGTTTTGGTATAGTGGATTGTGTTGTGTATGGAGGTCACTTTTTCTCTCTATAAGGCCCCTTTCACACGTCAGTGATTCTGGTACGTTTGTGCTTTTTTTTAAACGTACCAGAATCACTGACATACGCAGACCCATTATAATCAATGGGTCTGCTCACACGTCAGTGATTTTCACTGCACGTGTCTCCGTGCAGCGTACCCGCGTGTGTGCGATTGCTGCACGGAGACATGTCCATTTTTTTCTGGCATCACTGATGTTCCACGGACCACGCAGTGGTGTGGTCCGTGAAACACGTGCCAGAAAAAAACGTGCTTTTAAAATAAAAAACATTTTAACTCACCCGGCGTCCAGCGATGTCCTCTGCAGCCCGTTCTCCCTGCTGCTTCTAAGCCGGCTGATTACTGTCGCGCATATTCATTATGCGCGACACAGCCGACCCGGAAGCAGCTCCTGCAGGGGTCACCGCCGGCCGGATGCTGCGTCGCGGGAGCGATCAGCACCATGGAGAGCAGGAGCGGGCGCAGGTGAGTGAATCTCTAAGTGCAATCACGGGCCACGGAGAACGGAGCCCGGATTGCACTTAGACAACCCACGTGTGCCGTGATTTTCGGCACACGCAGGGACATGTGCGTGTTTTACACGCCAGTGAAAAACGTCTGTGTTTTTCACTGACGTGTGAAACGGGCCTTAAGGGGGAGATTTTTTCCAGTAGAAATTAAATACTTAAACATTTAACCCCTCCCCTCCCTGTCCTGCCCTGTCCTGTGACTATTACACTGCAGTAAATATGCACTTACAGAGATTCTCCAGTGAAAACAAGTAATCACCTTTACTAAGGCCACGTTCACACAATGAGTATTCAGTGAGTTTTTTTACCTCAGTATTTGAAGCCAAAACCAGGAGCAGTAAAATCAGAGAAAAAAGTGTGTGAACGTGGCCTAAAGATAAGTGATAACTTATTCATCTGTGTGGACCGATTGCTGGGACCTGCACCGATCGTGCAACTTTTTTCCCCCATTACACTGGAGCTCGTGTCCAACTCGACCCCTGATCCATTAATTCCCTCAGTGGCTGCGAGCGCTGCGCTTGTTATTATCTGGCTGCTCCACAGAGGATGAATGGAGCTGCGGTCACACATCCCACCACCGATCAATAAGTTATCACCAACCTACCCTGTGGATCGGTGATAACTTGTTTTCACCAAAGATCCCATTACTGCAAACGACTATAATTGTACATCCCAGTTATGGTGCACAATATAGATGTGCAGGAGCCGTCTGTGTATACAGTCAAAGCAACACAATAATGGGGATAACGCTAATGGGTGTTTATATTTAGCTGAAGGGTGGGCCCCTGGAGTCAATTCTCCTGGTGGGCCCCAGACAGCCCAGTCCGAACCTGACCCCACCCCCCACTCCCCAGGCAGGTTTGTGATCACAAATACCCAGATCTTGAGGGGGCGTGCTTGCCCCAGTTCCGCAAGGAAAAGGGAAAGGCTTTTACAGCCCTCTCTTTAGTGAAAAAGCCGAATGCATCCTTCAGAACCATCGCAATTTTGAAGGGTCTAAATCAATTCATAATACAGAAGCACTTGAGGATGGAGACCGTCGCCACGGCAGTAAGGCTTGTATAGCCAGATTTTCATGGCAACTATAGACTTCAAGGATGCCTATTATCACATGCCTATTTTACAGGGACATTAGAGGTTTCTCAGGGTACAGTATATATTCAGGGTCAGCTCACCCATCTGCAATTTCGAGCCCTAATTTTCGGTCTGTCAATGGCTCCCAGAGTATTTACAAAGCTAGTGGTAGAAATGTCAGCACACAACAGGGAGAAGGATATCCTTTTCATGCCCTACCTAGACAACTTCTTACTGGTAAGGAGTTCACAATCAAGCTGCAGGGAGGTGATAAGTCAGGTCTCGGATATTTTAGCAGAGCTCGATTTGGCTTGTAAATACAGAAAAATCAAGACTCAACCCCAAACAGATACAGATCTTCCAAGGCATTGTCTTGAATTCCAGAGGTCATTCCTTCTGGAAGAAAAAAATAGGAAGACTAGGGGAATTAGTACAAAACCTGATAACCGAACCAGTTACCACTCTCAGCCCTTGGATCCCTAACATCCTGTATCCCTGCTGTTATCTGGGCCAGAAGCAATTTTCGCAAGCTCCAATTGGAAAATCTTAAGAGAAATGAAGGTCAGTGACAGGCTGAACAGAAAGATTTCCATCTCCCAGTTCACCAGTGAGTCACTACTTTGGTGGCTGGAAAGAGAACCTTTGCATAGGCATGCCATGGGATATAAAGAACCCAGTTATAACAGATGCTGTCACGCTCCCCGGGTCCCCTGCGCTGCCCTCCGGCTCACCTGTCACGCTCCCCGGCTCCCCTGCCTCGCTTCCCGGTTCCTTGGTCCGGTCACCGCCGCTCCCCGCTCTCCAGCATCCATTGCCGGCGCGTCCCCGGCGTCCTGGTCCCCGCTCCCGGCGCCCGTCGGCTTCTCAGCCCCAGCCTGGCCCTGCTGCTTCCTCCTCGCAGCTTCCTGTTCTGGCTTCTGGCACTCGGGCCGCGTGCATGCGCATTAGGGCGCGCGCGCGGTCATTGACCCTTTCTTAAAGGGCCAGCGTCCATTAACAGGAAATGATGCAAACAGGTACAGGGTATAAAGGGGTTTGATGTCCAAGGGGGCGGGGCCTGATCTTCGTGTTTCTTAAGCTAGGAGTCAGGTCTCCTGGTGTCTCTATGATATACTCACCTATCTCTCTTGTAGAGCCGTGCCTGCCTCGCCATCCGGTCCTGCCGAATCCCGAACCCCCGAACGCTGTCCATCTGCCATCCTGACAGTCCGTACCATCTCGGATCCCTGCGGTGACCCGTCATCCCGCTCCAAAGGTTCCGGACCCCGCCTGACATCTTCTCGGCTTCCGAACCTGAGCTGCGTCACCCAGACTACCATCAGTGACTCCGTGGTCCCAGGGACTACTCCGTTATACTCGTATGCACGGACTGTTCTGCTGCCTATAGTGCTCCAGCTACCGGACCCCTTACCACCATCTAGGAGTTCGGCCCAGTGGATCCACCTCCTGGGTCTGCCCGTCCACCTGGCCCTGACAGATGCAAGCCTTTGGGGGTGGGGGACTTACACTGGAAGGAAGGTCCTTCAAGATGAATGGTCAGGAGAATTAAAAAAGGAAAGAATCTTCCAACCTAAGAGAGCTGTCAGCCATAAAAATGGCGCTCAAGGGAGCCTTGCAGGACACCATGTAATGGTCCTGTCAGACAACATGACAGCGATAGCCTACATAAACAAACGGGGGCCATGAGGTCCAGGAGAATCATGGCAGTAGCAGAGCAGATACTGTATTTGTCCTGGCCAAATCAAACTTTCAGTCATTTGTCTGCAAATTTTCTTTAAAGGCAGAGAAAACTTGAGGGCCGACTTCCTCAGCCATCACCAGCTAAGACAGCACGATTGGTCTCTAGATCCAGAAATATTCCACATGATCGCTCTCAGATGGGGCAGACCATGTATAGATCTGTTTGCCAATCGGACAAACAGGAAAACAAGGTTTTTTTGGTTTTTTTTCCTCTAAACCCCGGGGATTCCTCATGGAATAGATGCCCTACTCCACGACTGGTCTAGTCTACGCCTTTCCACCCATCTTGCGAATTCCGGTTGTACTAAGGAAGATTTGGACAGACCGAGCAGAAACTGTTCCCTTGGCCCCCTTTTGGCCCAGAGGGTCATGGTTCACCGGGCTTTGCATGTTGTCAATAAAGGACCCATGGGTCCTTCGGAGGTCCCAGGCTTACTATCCCAGGATCCTGTCCAGCCCTCCAACCTGAAGAGCTTTCATTTGACAGCGTGGCGTTTGAGCGGCAGCTTTTTAAAGAACTAGCGGCTTTTCATATAGCCTGATAAATACGTTAATGAAGGAGTAGGAATAAAATCACTAACATCTATGGTAGGGTCTGAAGGAAGTTTTTTTTTTTTAATTTTTCGATTTTTCGGGAATTAATCAGTTAGAGAGACAGCTAGTACCTTTTGCCTGCTATCCTGGAGTTCCTACAGAAGGCGCAAGAAATAGGATTGAGTTTGAATACACTCAAGATCCACATCGCCACGTTGGGGGTGCTCTTTAACTATAAAGTTGTGGATCACCCATGGGTGATAAGGTTTGTAAAGGCAGCAGATCGATCTGTATCAATACCTCAGCCCTGTTTACCTCCCCCTTTGTACCCCTGGCAGAGTGCACGGTTAGGTCTCTATCCCTCAAAACCGCACTTTTGGTAGCTCTTATATTGGCTAGAAGGATAGGGGAGCTACAGGCTATCTCAATAAACCAGCCCCTTAGGCTATGTGCCCACGCTAGAATGTCCCTGCGGATTTTTTTGCCTGAAAATCCGCGACTTTCGCGGCAAATCCGCACCCGCGGATTTGCCGCGGATTTTGATGCGGATTTTTTTTTTTTTTTTTTCCCCATTCAAAGCCAAAAATCCGCACCAAATCTGCACCAAACAATTGACATGCTGCAGATTTTTCCGGATCAAAATCCGCGGCAAATCCGCCGCGGAAAAATCCGCAGCATGGGCACAGCATTTCCAAAATGCCATTGAAATGGCTTGGAAGTGCTGCTGCTGCAGATTTTCGGCAAATCCGCGGTAAATCCGCGGCAAAATCCGCGGTAAATCCGCGGTAAATCCTGTAGCGTGGGCACACAGTGTTACTTTCAGATAGGATAATCCCTAGACCAGATCCAGCCTTTTTACCAAAGATAGTTTCTGGGTTTCACTGGTCCCAAGAGATAGGTCTTCCTTCCTTTTGTGATAACCCCAGGAATGAAAAGGAAAGGGAGTTTCACACCCTAGACATTAGGAGATGCTTGTTACGATATCTGGAGGTGACCAAAGAGTTCAGAAAAGCTACCACACTTTTTTTTTGTTCTTTTTCAGGGTCCCGGAAGAGGCCAGCTGGCATCAAAGAGGTCCCTAGCCAGATGGGTCAAAGCAGGGATCAATCTGGCATACAGAGCAGGGGATCAAGATCTTCCCTTGGGCTTAAGGGCTCACTCCACCAGGGCTGTTTCCACCTCTTGGGCTGAAAAAGCTAATGCATCTCTGGAGCAGATCTGTATAGCTGCCACATGGTCTTCTCCATCTACCTTTTTCAAGCACTATAGGTTGGATCTTGGTGCTAATGAGAGAGAAAGGTGTTATAGGCTTTGGTCCCTCCCTAGGGGATTCCTTGCTAATCTCTCCTGGGTGCTGTCGTGGAGAAGGGAAAAATCGGTATTCCTTACCGGTAATTAGATTTTCCAGAGCCACGACAGCACCCTCTATTTTCCCTCCCTTATTTCTGTTCTTACCTACTTTTGGTGTTGGTCCTTTGTCACTAAAGTGGAGGGTTTTTTTCCTTTTGTCCACGGGTGTCCCCATAAGTTAAAAAAAAATAAAAATAAAAAATGATGAGATTGGCATATACCTCAGCTTTGCATATGTTGGAAGTAATGTTGTCTTTTCTTAAAGATGTGTCATACTAACTAAAAGGATGTCCTCTCATGCTCTGTATAGAGAAGCTCCACCTTTTAAAAGCTGTAGGTTTCCTGTCTTTCGGGGTGGGTGGACCCTCTCTCTTGGGTGCTGTCGTGGCTCTGGAAAATCTAATTACCGGTAAGTAATACCGATTTTCCATCTTCTGACCTGCGATCTGACTCGCATGAGAAAATGGATCACTGAAAATAACACCTGGGTAAGAGTTTGAGCAGAGTGACATTAACATAGTTGGCCCAATTCTCTTGTAGGAGAGAATGTGCAACCTTCAATAACCTGGGCAGGGTGGACAGCAATGTCTGACGTCTTTATATTTCAGCACCCCTGGAGGAGTTGAGAACCCTATTATTACTACTATTATATTCTGGGTGGGTGTGACACAGCTTTTATATGCTATTAAATATACAATTGTACTATGACTTAAGGCAATAGTATTGTGGTATGGTGTGAGGTAATGGGAGCTTCGAGTAGTTTAATGTTACCTATAGTGATGAGCGAGTACTAAAAAGCTCGGGTGCTCGAAGCTCGGGCCGAGCCTCCCAAGATACTCGTGTACTCGGCCCGAGCAACGAGCCCAATGTTATCCTATGGGAGACCCGAGTATTTTTGTGAAATGACCCCCCGGCAGCATGGAGAAACCCTAAAAATGTCACAAAAGTCTCAGAAGAGTGCTCAAATGACATGGCAACAGCATGGGGAAGACCCCTTGAAGCATTTATCACTGAAAAGTCACAGCTGTGAACAATTTTGTCCGCGTTTTACGCCATTTTTACGGACTCACCAGAAAACCTTCCAAAATGACCCCAAAATGATTTTTCATGGCGGAAATGTTAAGGGCACATACCCAATAGTGAGATAGAGCTGGTGTATGTTACTTTTTGAGATTAATACATAAAAGATTTTACGTGAAAACATTGTGTGGCACTCCGATGTCCCTGAGAAGAGACGTACATGAAGGCCTCTTGAGTCTAATGTGCCCATTTTGAGGAAGTGAGTCTTTGTAGTATTTTCCTTTGCCAGGGCAGTCCAAAATTGTGAGGTTCACCAATGCCCCTGCATACAGACGTGCATGAGGGCCTGTAAACCTGAAGTGCCCATTGTAAGGAAGTGGGTCTATTGTAGTATAGCCCTTAGGCAGGGCAGCCAAAAATTGGGAGGCTCCACGTTGTCCCTGGGTAGAGACGTGCATGAGGGCCTGTAAACCTGAAGTGCCCATTGGAAGGAAGTGGGTCTATTGTAGTATAGCCCTTTGGCAGGGCAGCCAAAAATTGGGAGGCTCCACGTTGTCCCTGGATAGAGACGTGCATGAGGGCCTCAAAACATTAAGTGTCCATTGTCAGGAAGTGGGTGTATTATAGTATAGCCCTTAGGCAGGGCAGCCAAAAATTGGGAGGCTCCACGTTGTCCCTGGGTAGAGACGTGCATGAGGGCCTGTAAACCTGAAGTGCCCATTGGAAGGAAGTGGGTCTATTGTAGTATAGCCCTTTGGCAGGGCAGCCAAAAATTGGGAGGCTCCACGTTGTCCCTGGATAGAGACGTGCATGAGGGCCTCAAAACATTGTGTCCATTGTCAGGAAGTGGGTGTACTATAGTATAGCCCTTAGGCAGGGCAGCCAAAAATTGGGAGGCTCCACGTTGTACCTGGGTAGAGACGTGCATGAGGGCCTCAAAACATTAAGTGTCCATTGTCAGGAAGTGAGTGTATTATAGTATAGCCCTTTGGCAGGGCAGCCAAAAATTGGGAGGCTCCACGTTGTCCCTGGATAGAGACGTGCATGAGGGCCTCAAAACATTAAGTGTCCATTGTCAGGAAGTGGGTGTATTATAGTATAGCCCTTAGGCAGGGCAGCCAAAAATTGGGAGGCTCCACGTTGTCCCTGGGTAGAGACGGGCCTCAAAACATTGTTCCCATTGCAAAGGAGCGGGTCTCCTGTCGTTGTAATGTCCATTCTGCAAAGAATGGGCGAAAAAATTTACCACTGGGGGTATACCTGAAACAAAGGCCTAAGTATTGCAATTTGTAACGGTCATCATGGTGGCGCATGAGGAGAAGGAGGAGCAGTCCAGCGATTATCCAAAGTCCAGAAGTGTGTACCCATGGGTGAGTGGAGGTACATGGCAAACTTTAAATTCCGCTCTCATTTGCTGGTGGTGTGGTGAAGTCTGGCCCAATCCAACCCTTGTTCATCTTGATCAGAGTCAGCCTGTCAGCATTTTCAGTTGACAGGCGGGTGCGTTTATCTGTAATGATTCCACCTGCGGCACTAAAAACACGCTCTGACAAAACGCTAGCGGCAGGGCAGGCCAGGACTTCCAAGGCGTAGAGAGCCAATTCATGCCACGTGTCCAGCTTGGATACCCAATAATTGTAAGGCACAGAGGAATGTCGGAGTACAGTTGTTCGATCTGCAAGGTACTCCTTCAGCATCTGGGCAAACTTAGGATTTCTTGTGGCACTACCCCGCACCTCAGGGGCTGTGGTACGTGAGGGGCTGAGAAAACTGTCCCACATCTTAAAGACTGTTCCCCTACCTCTGGCGGATTGGACTTGTGCCTCTCTCGGCTGTACGCCTCGGTTGTCCAATGATTCCTGACCTATGCCGCTAGCGTTTTGTGAGGGGAATGCTTTGCCTACTTCCGTGACTATGGCCTTCCGGAACTGCTGCATTTTGGTTGACCTCTCCTCCACGGGAATAAGAGACAAAAAGTTCTCCTTGTAGCGTGGGTCTAACAGTGTTACCAACCAGTAATGATTGTCGGCCAAGATGTTCTTAACGCGAGGGTCACGAGACAGGCAGCTTACCATAAAGTCAGCCATGTGCGCCAGACTCTTAACAGCCAGGACTTCAGTAGCCTGACCAACAAGATGACTGAACATGCTGTCCTCCTCCTCCTCCTCCTCCTCCTCATCTACCCTGTCCTCTGGCCAGCCACGCTGAACCGAGGATATGACTGGTGTGCATGTCATATCCTCAATTTGGCCGGAGAGTTGCTCCATGTCTTCATCCTCCTCCTTGTCATAGTCCTCCACTGCACGTTGTGATGAGACGAGGCTGGGCTGTGTGTTATCACCCACACCCACTACTGTTTCTTGCTGCAACTCATCGCGCTCCGCCTGCAATGCATCATGTTTGTTTTTCAGCAGAGACCATTTTAGAAGGCAGAGTAGCGGTATGGTGACGCTAATAATGACGTCATCACCACTCACCATCTTGGTGGAGTCCTCAAAGTTTTGGAGGATGGTACATAGGTCTGACATCCATCTCCACTCCTCAGGTGTTATGTGTGGAATTTGAACCATTTCCCGACGGCTTAGGTGATGCAGGTACTCAACAACTGCCCTCTTCTGCTCACATATCCTGACCAACATGTGCAGAGTTGAATTCCAACGCGTGGGGACATCACACACCAGTCTGTGAGCCGGAAGATGCAAACTGCGCTGAAAGCCGGCAAGGCCGGCTGAAGCAGTAGGTGACTTTCGAAAATGTGCAGACAGGCGGCGAACTTTTACCAGCAGATCAGACAGCTCTGGGTATGACTTTAGAAACCGCTGAACCACGAGGTTGAGCACATGGGCCACGCATGGAACATGTGTCAGCTGGCCTCGCCTCAAAGCCGCCACCAGGTTCCGGCCATTGTCACACACGACCTTTCCTGGCTTTAGGTTCAGAGGTGTGAGCCAATGATCTGCCTGCTGTTTCAGAGCTGTCCACAGCTCTTCTGCATTGTGGGGTTTGTCACCTATGCAGATTAGCTTCAGCACAGCCTGTTGCCGCTTCGCCGAGGCAGTGCTGCAGTGCTTCCAGCTTGGGACTGGTGTGGAGGGTACAGTGGATGAGGATGCGCAGGAGGAGGAGGAGGCTGAAGAGCATGACATTCCGGAGCTGTAGAGTGTGGGTGAAACACTGACTGAGGTAGGGCCTGCAAACCTTGGTGTGGGAAGGACGTGTTCCGTCCCTCGCTCAGACTGGGTCCCAGCTTCCACAATATTAACCCAGTGTGCCGTCAACGAGATGTAGCGGCCTTGCCCACAAGCACTTGTCCACGTGTCTGTGGTTAGGTGGACCTTGGGTGAAACAGCGTTGTTCAGGGCACGTGTGATGTTTTGTGACACGTGGTTATGCAACGCGGGGACGGCACACCGGGAGAAATAGTGGCGGCTGGGGACCGAGTAACGTGGGACAGCTGCCGCCATCAGGTCACGGAATGCTTCTGTCTCCACCAGCCTAAAAGGCAACATTTCCAGCGCAAGCAGTCGCGAAATGTTAGCATTTAGAACTGTGGCATGTGGGGTGTTGGCAGTGTATTTGCGCCTGCGTTCAAAGGTTTGCTGAATGGATAACTGAACGCTGCGCTGGGACAAGGACGTGCTTGATGATGGTGTTCTTTCTGCGTAGGCAACTGCAGGTGCAGGAGTGGAGGAGGCTTGTTCGCAGGCAGCATGGACAGGGGATTGGCTCGCATGCACAACCAGCGAAGACGTAGCAGTGACATCAGCAAGCACTGCTCCTCGACTCTGTTGTACTTCCCACAAAGTCGGGTGCTTGGCTGACATGTGCCTGATCATGCTGGTGGTGGTCAGGCTGCTAGTTTTGGTACCCCTGCTGATGCTGGCACGGCAGGTGTTGCAAATGGCCTTTTTAGAATCATCTGGATCCAACTTAAAAAACTGCCAGACTCGGGAAGACCTAACATTTGTACATGCACCTTGTGTCGTCGTGTTGTTCCGGGGAACGGTTGCCTGACTTCTGCCTGGGGCCACCACCCTGCTTCTTACTGCCTGTTGTGATGCTACGCCTCCCTCCCCCTGTGCACTGCTGTCCTCGCTCTGCATATCCTCCTGCCAGGTTGGGTCAGTTACTGGATCATCCACCACGTCGTCTTCCTCTTCCGCACCCTGCTCCTCCTCCTGACTTCCTGACAATTGTGTCTCATCATCGTCCACCACTTGTTGAGACACGTTGCCAACTTCGTGAGAACGTGGCTGCTCAAATATTTGGCCATCTGTACAGACGATCTCCTCATGACCCACTTCAATATGAGCTGGCGAGAGGCCAGAATGTGTGAATGGAAACGTGAACAGCTCTTCCGAGTGTCCAAGTGTGGGATCATTAATGTCCGAGGAGGACGTGTACTCAGCCTGGTGGTAGGAAGGAGGATCAGGTTCAGAAATGTGCGGTGCAGTATCACGGCTACTGACACTTGACCGTGTGGAAGACAGAGTGTTTGTGGTGGTGCCAATCTGACTGGAAGCATTATCTGCTATCCAACTAACAACCTGTTGACACTGGTCTTGGTTCAAGAGCGGTGTACTGCTGCGGTCCCCAAGAATTTGGGACAGGACGTGCGAGCGACTAGATGTGGCCCTTTGTTGTGGCGAAATTAGAGCTTGCCCACGACCTCGGCCTCTGCCTGCACCACCATCACGTCCACTTCCTTGTTCCTTGCCAATGCCCTTGCGCATTTTGCAATGCTGTGCTGACGTGTATTCACTACTTGTGCGTTATATCAAAGTTTGTGGAAATTGCACACAAGTGCACCTGTACGCTGCCACCGACAGGCACACACGTGCGGTTTTAAAAACCAAGCACGGACGCAATAAGAACCTAACAGGTTTTTTTGGGGAGCGACAATTACAGACAAGTCAGACACTATCTGGACTGTTTTAGACTGTGTACACCAGCCCCAGATATGATGAAGGCTGGTATACGGTCACCACTAGGAATGGCTATATATACCCTGCCTGCCTGCCTGCCTGTATACTGGTACAATAGTCCTGACAAGGACTCTTCTGGTCACTAGCCTGTATTCAGACCTGGCTATACCCTGCCTGTATATAGCAACAATAGTCCTGAGAAGGACTCTGCTACTGTACTCCGACCTGGCTATACCCTGCCTGCCTGTATACAACTAGAATAGTCCTGAGAAGGACTTTTGGTCACACTGTTTGCAGCCCTGCAACTGAAAAAGCTATAAAGGGCCGCAAAGCTTTCCCTGAATCAGCGACACTCTCCCTGCACTGTCTGGATAGCTGTGAGCAGAGCACAGCGCGCCGGCCGGTATAAAGGCTCGGTCACGCTGTGCAGGCCGGCCAATCACTGCAATTCCACAACTAACAGGGCTGTGGCATTGCAGTGGTCTGCCAGCCAATCCCTGCATGAGGGCTGGCTCTCAAAAGAGCGCCAACATGCAGGGATGAAGACCACGAGTACAGCACGAGTATCGCGAGATTACTCGGTCCCCGCCGAGCAGCCCGAGTACAGCGATACTCGTGCGAGTACCGAGTAGTTACAAGCATGCTCGCTCATCACTAGCTACCTATAGTGTCACATCAGCAAAATGGAGCAGGAATTGGCATGTTTCTGCTTTGGGCAGGGACTTAATTGGTATGGAAGGAAAAGTTGTCAAAAAAAAATACACCTTCATATAAAACAGTAATCACTACATATATTCTCATTTATATACAGACACATCATCCACTGCAGTCCCATTTTGATAGCAATGTGAACTTTTACCACAATGGCTTTGACTTGAAAATCTTTTTATTTTCCTGCAGCAATACAGAATTTGCAATTTGTGCTGGGTGTATGGGCTCCTAAGGACAAGAGAAAAAAGTACATGTAAAAAGAGGATACTAGCACTGGTATGTAAGAAAATATCTTTCTCTCAGTGTATAAGATTCTCTAATGCAGGGACAGCCTCCAACAGACTGTACACAAAATGAGATATGAACAAAGCTCAAATTGTCTGAGAACACCAAAGTATCATAGCAGATCATTGCTCATCCTACTGACTCATAGCATGGCTGAGCAATGATAAATACAGTTTAATCACTAAGATTGCAAATGGCTAGATGCCCAATGCACACCTTTCAGGCTGGTTATCGTAAAATATGATAACGCATATATACACACTAATCGAATACCTCAAATATTCGGCTTCGCGAATAGGTCACCACTATGCGAATACTCAATGTGCAATATAAGTCTATGGGAAGACCGAATAGTTCCGAATAGTTGTTATTCGGGTTTCCCATAGACTTACATTGCGCATCGAATATTCGCAAATAGTTGAATAGCGGCGACCTATTCTGAAAATATTCGCCAAGCCGAATATTTGAGGTTTCGATCTTCCCTAATTGTAAGATGGGTTGGCGCACCTTCTGTCTCATTGAAAGTTGTAACCCTCCATCAGCTACTGCTATAATGTGCACCAACCTATAGCACAACTTTATAATACCAAAAGATTAAGGTGACTATTTTATAGGACAGTGGTTTAGGCCCCTTCACACATCCATGTCCCCGGTACGTGTGACGTCTGTTTTCACACGTACTGGAGACACTGGCACACGTAGACCAATAAAATCAATGGGTTTGCGCACACGTCCATGTTTTCCCATGGACCGTGTGTCCATGTGGAGCATACATGTGTCCGTGTCCTCCACACAGCGACATGCCTGTTTTTCTCCGGCAGCACGGGTGTCACACGGACCGCACGGATGTGCTCCGTGTGACATCAGTGTGACATGTACCAGAGTAAATAAAGAAGTTTATACTGTACATGTGCTATGTGGATGTCACACGGATAGCATATTGAGCACACATGCTGAACACACACATGGACACAGTGGCGTACCGTCAACAGAGGCAGACCATGCCACTGCTACAGGGCCTGTGAGCTGGAGGGGCCCCAGTGGGTGGTTGCCCGCGGTGTGTGCGTTTTTCACCTTCAAGCATCATGCCCCTGGGATAATACCAAGCAGCTGATTAAGGCTGCTGGGTGCTGGCACTGCTTGTATAGCTGCAGGCTGGCTGCAACCCAGAGATGCAGACTTGCCCGCACTGCACACTGTGTGCGGCCTGTGCTGAAGAGGAGGGAGTGGCCAGGCAGCGTTTTCTTCCAGTCGGAAAGCTGTTAGAGACGCCAGGAGGAGAAGAGACGCCAGGAGGAGAACAGCCAAACAGGAGAGTGGCGGAGCTTATTCTGTTTAGCGCGGGAGAAACACAGATGAAAAGTAAAACAGGCTGGAGTGGAGTAGAGACCATAGAAAAGAGAAAAAAGCAAACAGAGAAAATAAAAAGCTGTGAGAAACAGAGAACAGAAGGAATAGAAAGAAAAACCAAGACAGGAGGAGCAGCCAGGAGGACTCACAGGAAGTGCAACAGTGAGGCCGGAACCACTAATGATCTCTCACAGCACAGGAGCAGGTGAGTATTATAATGTACAAACGTCTGCCTGTAACACTACAGAAAGCTTCCTGTACTGTGCCGTCACTGTGTGTGTTGCCCCTATGCTGTGCCATCACTGTGTATGTGTTGCCCCTGTGCTGTGCCATCACTGTGCATTGCGCCTGTGCTGTACCATCGTTGTGTATGTGTATTGCACCTGTACTGTGCCATCACTGTGTGTGTTACCCCTGTGCCATCACTGTGTGTGTTGCTCTGTGCTGTGCTATCACTGTGTGTGTATTGCCCCTGTGCTGTGCCATCACTGTGTGTGTTGCCCCTGGGCTGTGCCATCACTCTGTGTGTGTGTGTTATCCCTGTACTTTGCAGTGTTTTACTATAGTTCCTAAGGCTATAAAGGGGGTCATAATTGTTACCATTATATGGGGGAGACAGATGTGAAAATGTATATTGTTTGTGCGGTGAGGGGCACGAAGAAGGACATCATCGCTACTTTAGGCCAAGTTCACATATTGCAGATTTTTGGGGATTTGTGATGTGAACCCACTGGCCTTTGCTCAGTAACAGGATGATGGGTATATTCAGACTCTGGTGATAATTGGTCATTGAGTGGTGGCATTATTTTGCAATGTATTATTGGCCTTGGTATGGTGGGTGTTGCTCAATAACACTATCTAGTAGTATGTGTTATTTCTGACTATAAGCCGCCTCCAGTATTGTGTATGATGATTGTTAATATTTTATTGTAAATGTTTTTGGTTTTTTTTTGGGGGGGGGGGGGCTATTTAGACTTTTGCTATGGGGCCCCATGATTCTATGTACACCACTGCATGGACACACCCACACACATATGCACCTACACCACGGACCGTGCAAAACGTTTGTGTTTTGCACAGATGTTATTCCTGAGCGTCGTTAAAAAGTGGTGTTGTGGAATAAGGCCCTTTAAGGCCATGTGCGCACGTAAGTGCGTTCTGCACCGCAGCGTAAAGTCACTGCTTGTGCGATTCAGAACGCAGCTGAAAAGCTCCGTTCTGAAAGTTTGGCGTCTGCAGCATTCCTGAGAATTCGTGTGTTCTGGATGCTGCCTCTCCCATAGACAGAGCGGAGAAAGCATCCAGAACGCACAAAAGAAGTGACATGTTACTTTTCAGAATGCAGCGTTTTGACAGCATGCCAAATGCTGCGTTCTGAAAAGCAACATGCGGATGGATTTTGCACAACCTATATAGATTGTGCTGGGGACGCAGGACGCATGCTTTTACGCTGCAGTGCAGAACACAGCGTAAAAGCATGTAATTACGCAACGTGCGCACATGGCCTTACTGTCACCTTTTAAAAGGCAAATTGGCAGTCATTAAGGGGTTAAAGTTAATTTTAGTGCTTTTCAGATGAATTATGGAACATACCAACCTGAAACTGATGCCCTGTGCAGCTGGAGTTTTTCTTATATGCATTTTTCGGCTAGAAAAAAAATTCACGTGTAGAAAAAATAAAATAAAAAAAACTTTACAAAACTACACCAAAAACCACATACTTTTGAGAAGTCACGCTGTTTTGATGGGGGTTAGTGCACTTTTCTGTGTGGTTCTTGATGTTATTCATGTTGATATGGGGTGTAACAACCTAATGTGGTTTCCGCATCACAACCGCGTAAAAGAAATAACACGTTTACCAAATCACGACAAAAAACATATGCTTTTTAGAAGCGTTTTTTTGGGTTGTTGTTTTTTTTTCCCCCCCCAAGTAAAGCCTGCTTTACACGAGTCGATCTCTCGTGCGATAGCACGAGCGATCGTACCCACCCCCGTCGTTTTTGCGTCATGGGCAAATCGCTGCCCGTGGCACACAAACTCGTTTAACCCCCGTCACACGTACTTACCTTCCGGACGACCTCGCTGTGGGCGACGAACGTCCACTTCCTGAAGTGGGAGGGACGTTTGGCGTCACAGCGACGTCACAGGCAGCCGGCCAATAGAAGCGGAGGGGCGGAGATGAGCGGGATGTAAACATCCCGCCCACCTCCTTCCTTCCACATAAACGGCGGGTGCCACGGGACGCAGGTAAGCTGTGTTCATCGTTCCCGTGGTGTCACACGGAGCAACGTGTGATGCCACGGAAATGATGAACAACCGGCGCCATTTTAATTAAACAATTATATGAAACCTAGCGACGAGTACACGACTCACGATTTGTGAGCGATACTGCGTCGCTAGGAGGTGTCACACGAGACGACATCGTGTACGATGCCGGATGTGCGTCACGAAAAACGTGACCCTGACGATGCATCGCACGATAGCTCGTCTCGTGTAAAGCACCCTTAAGGCTTCATTCACATGACCATGTTTCCACTACACATGGCATCTGTTTCATTCACGGACACAGCATCTACCCAGTATAACCTATGGGGCTGCTCACATGTCTGTTTTTACATGGACCATGTGTCCGTGCAAAACACTCCATAACATGTCCTTTTTTTTCCGGTACCACAAGATCCAATACTAGTCTAAGGCTATGTGCCCACGGGGACAGTGTCCTGCGGTTATATCCGCAGGAGCTCCCAGAAAACTGCAGGAAAACTTCTGTCTGTTTCCATGCTGCGGATGTATTGCAGAATGTCCTGCGGATATGGTGCGGGCATTCTGCATTGAGGATACAGTACCATGGCTTCTGCACTGCATCCTCAATGCAGAACAAGTGCTGCAGTGATCGGGTGTTCATACTTACCTCCATCTTGCAGCACCTCGCTTTCCGGCGGCCGGGTCACTCTGTCAGCGTCTGGTGCACTGTGCTGGAGAAGGTGGGCGGGCCTGCACTAGCTTCGGCTGTCACATGACCGGAGCTCGTGCAGGCCCTGCCCACCTCTTCCTTCCTGTACCTGTATCGACCACGCTCCTGTGCACCGGACGGAGAAAGTGACATCGTTGTCTTCTATCAAGGCAGGTAAGTATATGGGACCCTGCAGAGAAGTCCGCAGGAATAATTCCCATGCTGCTGATTTTTCCGCAGGGAAATCCGCATTATTTTCGCTGCGGAAAAAAACGGAGCGTGGACACTGCAGTTCCTAAATGCCATAAAAATGGCTGGGGAGTAGCTGTGCTGCAGTTTTTTTAAAAATCCCCGGCAAATTCCGCGCATTTTCCGCAGCGTGGGCACATAGCCTAAGGGTTGTTTTTTTGTATTGTCTCAAATTGTCTGTAGAGAAAAAAAGGTATTCAGCTCACCCATATAAGGTCCTCCAGTCTGCAGTTGATGCACGTAGTCCTGCGGACAGGCAGGTCCGGCTTCAGAGTAAACAGTAATAGAATCACTAGTCAGACCACACTTGGAGTATTGTGTGCAATTTTGGGCGCCGGTGCTGAAGAAAGACATTACTGAACTTGAAAGGGTTCAGAGGCGGGCTACTAAAATAATAAATGGAATGGGTGCATTACAATACACGGAAAGGTTATCAAAATTAGGTCTATTTACTCTAGAAAAGAGAAGACTTAGGGGAGACCTAATAAATATGTACAAATATATCAGAGGGCCATATAGAGATCTCTCCCATGATCTGTTTGTACCAAGGACTATGACAAGAACAAGGGGGCATTCTTTTCGATTGGAGGAAAGAAAATTCCTACATCAGCATAGAAGAGGGTTCTTCACGGTAAGAGCAGTGAGGCTCTGGAACTCTCTTGCTGAGGAAGTGGTGATGGCCAACTCACTGAATGAATTTAAGAGAGGAATGGATGCATTTCTTGTTAGCAAAAGTATAGAAGGTTATAAATAGCATAATCTTACAGGTAGATAGAAGAGCGACCAAGATTATTAGAGGAATGGGTGGGCTGCAATACCAAGACAGGTTATTAAACTTGGGGTTAGTTAGTTAGGAAAAACAAAGGCTTAGGGGGATCTAATCACAATGTATAAATATATGAGGGGACAGTACAGAGACCTTTCCAAAGATCTCTTTACACCTAGGCCTGCGACTGGAACACGGGGGCATCCGCTACGTCTTGAGGAAAGAATGTTTAATCATAATCACAGATGAGGACTCTTTACTGTACGAGCAGTGAGACTATGGAGCTCTCTGCCGTATGATGTTGTATTGAGGGATTCACAAGTAAAATTTAAGCAGAGCCTGATCGCATTAATTGAAAAATATAATATTACCAGTTATGTATATTGGATTTTATGACAGGGTGTTGATCCAGGGAACTAGTCTGATTGCCGTATGTGGAGTCAGGAAGGAATTTTTTTCCCCATTGGAGCTTATTTGACACATTGGGGTTTTTTTGCCTTCCTCTGGATCAACATGTTAGGCTACGGGTTGAACTAGATGGACTTAGAGTCTCCCTTCAACCTTAAAAACTATGAAACTATGAAGAAAATGAGTGGGACTCAGCACCAATATAGATGAATAAAAATCTTCAAGCTTTATTTGAGAAGTTTAAAAATAAAGGAAGGGTCACAAATCATCCCAAATCGCCATGCGACTTGCCGTGCGGCAAGTCGCACGGCAAGTCGCATGGCGATTTTGGATGATTTGTGACCCTTCCTTTATTTTTAAACTTCTCAAATAAAGCTTGAAGATTTTTATTCATCTATATTGGTGCTGAGTCCCACTCATTTTCTATTACTGTTTACTCAAATTGTCTGTACATGTCCCCTCTGAATTGTAAAGCGCTGCGGAATATGTTGGTGCTATAGAAATAAAACTTTATTATTATTACTGTATTATTATGGGTCTGTGGAAAACACGTACAGCAGATGGATAGCATCAGTGTGCTGTAGTGTTTACAACTGCAAAGTATAGGAGATGCTATAGCATGTGACCCATCCATCCTAGAAACCTACCATGACACCGGCACCATTTCCTCCCCCCACATACGTGTGAAAACCGCGCACACGGCCTTCGGTCTCCACACACCAGCCCTAACCCTCACAGGTGCTATACTAGATGCAGCCACAAGATGTCGCTATACACACAGAACACGGGCAACAAACAACGAGCAAACTCCTAAAGTTTTACGTTTCCTTCAGAATGGAGAACAGTGTACTGTAATATGCGGGCTCAGGACAAACCCCCAGTGTATCACACTGAGTCACTGGTGAAAGGTCACAGTAAAGGCGGGCACCAGGGTGAGGTAGGTGTGGGCTCTGGCTCCTGCCCGGTCTCCGCTCTTATTAATACTTTGAGCATTAATTATGAATTGTGCAGAGCAGCTCGGTGTACGGGGCCGCTCTCCCCACACTTCAGTGGGAACTCCCTTCTCACTCAGTGCGGCGCCATCTCCAGCGCCACCACCTCCTCCCCGGGGATCAGTTCCTGACTGAGGGAGTGACCGCGGAAGGCGAGATGCAGAGCGCGGCTGTCGTTATTAGGAACCAATAGGTTTCCTGCTTTCATTTCTAACTACTCAATGTAGAATGAGAGCTGGAGTCTGATTGGCTGCCATGTGCCCATCCTCCATAGTGCTAAAGCTACTGCATCCTTCCCTATACTCAGCACTGTCCAGTTGTGTGGTGGAAGGAGCAGTGTTACTTCAGGTGATAGGCTTAGGTAAGTGCTTGTGTATGGTAAAGTGCAGAGTGAATTAAAAGTGTTTTTGCCACTATTTCCTAAAATGTTGGAAAAATCATGGCAATCTCACAGTAAAAAAACAAACAAAATTAAACTATCAGTGTGAAAATGGCTTTAGGCTGAATCCACACTGTGTAGGAGCCATATTTTATGGTCTGTGTATGGGTGTATTATGGGTGTCCTGTACACCCAGCCTACAGTCCTATGTGAAGGGCAGGACCCCCTCGGCCAGGCTGGAACCTGTCCCCAGTGTCCAATGTAAAGTACCGTAAGGCCTCTTACCCTGGTCTGGTACCCTGTATATCCCAGAATATACCTCCTTATAATCCCTTTTAGGCTATGTGTCCACGGGAGAAAGTACCTGCGGATTTTTCTGCATCAAAATCCGCAGCTTTCCCCCGGAATCCGCACCTTAGCATAGGTGTGGATTTGACGCGGATTTCGTTGCGGATTTTGATGCGGATTTTGTCCATTGTACTCTATTGTGTTTCTGAATAAAGCTTAGTCTGTTTTGAAGGGAAAAAAAAGGCTCTTTGTCATTTCCTGTCCCAACCCTCCTTTCTTCTCCCATTTTGTAATAAAGGGGCAGAAATGTTTAAAGGGAACCTGTCGCCACTTTTTTTGTAAAAAGCTGCGGCCAACACCACTGTGCTCTTATATACAGCATTTTAACAGGCTGTATATAATAACCCAGTGGTGGTGGCCGCAGCTTACAGCCAAAAAATGTGGTGCCATGTTCCCTTTCACTGTTTTTTTTTTTTTAAAAAAAAAAAAAAAAAAAAATGTGCTCCGCTGTATTTTCACTGTCCAGCCCGATGCAAGCAAGCAACTGAGGGCTGTGCTTCTCAGCGGGATAAGGCTGAAGCATTCTCTGCCCCTCCCGCTGAGAAAAACAGTCCTCAGCTGCCCCTGAAAATGGCGGCTCCGTTGTGAAGCGCCATTCACAGGTGCTGTACCGAGGCTCATCCAGCTGCCCTGATGCATTGGCTGGCTGGGTAATATAATGGGGTTAATGCCAGTTTTCTGCAAACTGGCACTAAGCCCGAGGTTCATAATGTCATGCCTGTGTAGACACGGCCATTATGAACCTCCGTTTGGTACTAAATAAAAGAAAACACTTTTTGAAAAATTTTATTTGAAAGAAAAACACACACACATCCCTGATTGCCATCTTTATTACTCCCAAGCCTCAGAGGTTAATCCAGGACAATTGTAATCACTGGTTTGCTCTCTGCCGGCTGCTGTGAGCGGCAGAACTCACTGGCCGGGTCAGCTCAGTTCATAGCTGAGCCCGGGTCACAGCGTCAGCCGGTCACAGCAGCCGTCAGTGTATTAAATGCTGCACAGCTCTCTTCCGGCAGCTGGGAACGTCTGACGTCAGAGCCCTGGTCAGCTGACTTAATTCGCGAGCGCGGGCGGGTCAGCTGACTGCACAGCGATCAGCTGATGTGCCGGGCTCCGATGTGCACTCATGTGACCCGGGCACGGACGTCAGCCGGTCCAGCAGCCGGAAGAGAGCTTTGCAGCATCTCGAACACTGACGGCTGCTGGGACCGGCTGACGTCCGTGCCCGGGTCACATGAGTGCACATCGGAGCCCGGCTCATCAGCTGATCGGTGTGCAGTCAGCTGACCCGCCCGCGCTCGCGAATTAAGTCAGCTGACCAGGGCTCTGATATCAGACGTTCCCAGCTGCCGAAAAAGAGCTGTGCAGCATTTAATAATACACTGACGGCTGCTGTGACCGGCTGACGTCAGTGCCCGGCTCGGAGTTGTCATGGATTATCGTCGGGGATTCAGGGAGTAATAAAGATGGCAATCAGGGATGTGTGTGTGTGTTTTTCTTTCAAATAAAATTTTTAAAAAAAGTGTTTTCTTTTCTTTAGTACCAAACGGAGGTTCATAATGGCCGTGTCTACACAGGCATGACATTATGAACCTCGGGCTTCGTGCCAGTTTGCAGAAAACTGGCATTAACCCCATAATTACCCAGCCAGCCAATGCATCAGTGCAGCTGGATGAGCCTCGGTACAGCACCTGTGAATGGCGCTTCGCAACGGAGCCGCCATTTTCAGGGGCAGCTGAGGACTGTTTTTCTCAGCGGGAGGGGCAGAGAATGCTTCAGCCTTATCCCGCTGAGAAGCACAGCCCTCAGTTGCTTGCTTGCATCGGGCTGGACAGTGAAAATACAGCGGAGCACTTTTTTTTTTTATTTTAAAAAGAATTGTAAAAAAAGACCTGGGATCCTGTTTTGCCAGCTAAAAGCAAGCAGCCTGTAACTAGCTGCTTTTAGATGGCAATCCAGAGTCCGGACACAACACGACTACACTGACACTACTCTACACTACAAAATGGTGAAACTTCCTCTTCCTGAACTATCCTACATCACTTCCTGTGGATTTGTTTGCGATATCCGCACCAAATCCGCAGGAAAAAGAGCCTGTGGGAACAGACCTGCGGATTTCTTGCGGATTTTACACCTTGCATTGACTTGCATGGGAAAAATCCGCAACAAAATCCGCAACAATAATTGACATGCTGCAGATTTTTCCGGATCAAAATCCGCGGCAAATCCGCCGCGGAAAAATCCGCAGTATGGGCACAGCATTTCCAAAATGCCATTGAAATGGCTTGGAAGTGCCGCTGCTGCAGATTTTTGGCAAATCCGCGGCAAAATCCGTGGTAAATCCGCAGCGTGGGCACATAGCCTTATACATTATGGGCCGATCCCATGGGCATTGCTGGTCTTCCTCGGCTGCTCCTGCTCTGTGTGGATGGTGCGGCCTATGTCATGCACACAGTGCCCCCAATCTCACTCCTCCACAGGCGTACTTCCCTCTGGGGAAAAGCACAGGCCTGTAAGGCGCATGCACTGGTAGAGGCCAATGACCAGTAAAGCTGGCACATGTACAATACATTGCATTGTCCTGCTTTAGGAGGGCTGCTGGTGTATGCAGGAATAAGATTTCTGGGCTCTATGTGGATCATTTAGAATGTCTCATCCACATGAACCAGGGCAGGAGGATTGCGGGAATAGATGTGGTGCACTATGCCATGCCCGGACACACCATGCTGGAAGTCTGTATTATACTGAAGCCTTTGGTTTGGTTTCTTGACCACAGTAACCTGATGACTAAGTGAATTAAAGGAAACCTGTCAGCAGAAATTTCGCCCAAAACCTAAAAGATTCCCCCTCTGCAGCTCCTGTGCTGCATTCTAGAAAGGTCCCTGTTAGTATTGTGCCCCATATGAGACCAAAATAAAGACTTTATAAAGTGGTACCTTTTTGTATGCAGATTCTGTAAATGTGACACGGGGGCGGGCTTCCTGATGGCCGTTAGTCTGCCTCCTGCCGCTTTAGGCCGTCCCCCATCGCTGATTTTCATAGCTGTGGACGCCGCCCAGTGCTCCACAGGTCCCCGCGCATGCCCAGTGCTCATCTCTCGTGGATGAGCACTGTGCCCAGTGTCACCGCTGGTGATGTGCGCGCAGGCTTTAGATTATGGGCGGTGCTGTGATGTTTATTACCAAGCAACCACCCATAATCGCGGGACCGCGCTTTCCCCCTCGGCGTCCTTCGTTCTGCGCAAGCGCGGTGCTGCTGACCCCACGTCACCTCCTTCTATCTATTTCCTGCCTCAGGGCAAGATGGGAAGGAGGTGACGTGGTGGGTATTTCCCAGGGCTGTGGAGTCGGTAAACCAAACCTTCGACTCCGAACGATGCTGAAGTTGGTTTCTTATTCGTCAGTTTCTTATTCGGCAATTTAGTTTTTTCAGTTTTTTATGCATTTAACAACAAAAATAACACATCACAATAATAAAATACAATGCACTGATGTGCCCTAATATAAATACACTCAAAATCATCTGCAAAAATTATACAACTGGCAAAAAAATGGGCATCAAAGTGGGCACCAAAGTATGTTAGTGAAAGGGTTAAATGGCTTTGGGCCACTGATCTAACACCAGAATTGCATATCTAGTGATGCCTCTAATCAAACTGAAGTGACTCCAGCCTGGCCCAAAGGGGTTCTGGGCATCAGAACTGGCATCAAAGTGGGCAAAACCCCAGTTTTCACAGATTTGAATAAGTAACTGGTGTTTTTGAGGGGTTAAATGGCTTTGGGCCACTGATCTCACACCACATTTACATACCTAGTGATGCCAAACATCAAATTCAGATCACTCCAGCCTGGCCCAAACAGGTTCTGGGCATCAGAACTGGCATCAAAGTGGGCAAAACCTTAGTTTTCACAGATTTGAATAAGTAACTGATGTTTTTGAGGGGTTAAATGGCTTTGGGCCACTGATCTCACACTACATTTACATACCTAGTGATGCCACACATCAAATTCAGATCACTCCAGCCTGGCCCAAACAGGTTCTGGGCATCAGAACTGGCATCAAAGTGGGCAAAACCTTAGTTTTCACAGATTTGAATAAGTAACTGATGTTTTTGAGGGGTTAAATGGCTTTGGGCCACTGATCTCACACTACATTTACATACCTAGTGATGCCAAACATCAAATTCAGATCCCTCCAGCCTGGCCCAAACAGGTTCTGGGCATCAGAACTGGCAAAGTGGGCAAAACCCCAGTTTTATAGATTTGAATAAGTAACTGGTGTTTTTGAGGGGTTAAATGGCTTTGGGCCACTGATCTCACACCACATTTACATACCTAGTGATGCCACACATCAAATTCAGATCACTTCAGCCTGGCCCAAAGGGGTTCTGGGCATCAGAACTGACATCAAAGTGGGCACACAGCCACATTTCACAGATTTGAATAAGTAACTGGTGTTTTTGAGGGATTAAATGGCTTTGGGCCACTGATCTCACAAAACATGTACATACCTAGTGATGCCCCACATCAAATTCAGATCACTCCAGCCTGGCCCAAAGGGGTTCTGGGCATCAGAACTGGCATCAAAGTGGGCACACAGCCACATTTCACAGATTTGAATAAGTAACTGGTGTTTTTGAGGGATTAAATGGCTTTGGGCCACTGATCTCACAAAACATGTACATACCTAGTGATGCAACAAATCAAATTCAGATCACTCCAGCCTGGCTTAAACAGGTTCTGGGCATCAGATCTGGCATCAAAGTGGGCAAAACCCCAGTTTTACAGATTTGAATAAGTAACTGGTGTTTTTGAGAGGTTAAATGGCTTTGGGCCACTGACCATACACCACATTTACATACCTACTGATGACACACATCAAATACAGATCACTCCAGCCTGGCCCAAACAGGTTCTGGGCATCAGAACTGGCATCAAAGTGGGCAAAAAAACAGTTTTCACAGATTTGAATAAGTAACTCATGTTTTTGAGGGGTTAAATGGCTTTGGGCCACTGATCTCACACTACATTTACATACCTAGTGATGCCACACATCAAATTCAGATCACTCCAGCCTGGCCCAAACAGGTTCTGGGCATCAGAACTGGCATCAAAGTGGGCAAAACCCCAGTTTTCACAGATTTGAATAAGTAAGTGGTGTTTTTGAAGGGTTAAATGGCTTTAAGCCACTGATCTTACACCACATTTACATACCTAGTGATGCCACACATCAAATTCAGATTACTCCAGCCTGTTTGGGCCAGGCTGGAGTGATCTGAATTTGATGTGTGTCATCAGTAGGTATGTAAATGTGGTGTGAGATCAGTGGCCCAAAGCCATTTAACCCCTCAAAAACACCAGTTACTTATTCAAATCTGTAAAACTGGGGTTTTGCCCACTTTGATGCCAGTTCTGATGCCCAGAACCTGTTTGGGCCAGGCTGGAGGGATCTGAATTTGATGTTTGGCATCACTAGGTATGTAAATGTGGTGTGAGATCAGTGGCCCAAAGCCATTTAACCCCTCAAAAACACCAGTTACTCATTCAAATCTGTGAAAATTGGCTGTGTGCCCACTTTGATGCCAGTTCTGATGCCCATAACCTGTTTGGGCCAGGCTGGAGTGATCTGAATTTGATTTGTGGCATCACTAGGTATGTAAATGTTTTATGAGATCAGTGGCCCAAAGCCATTTAACCCCTCAAAAACACCAGTTACTTATTCAAATCTGTGAAAATTGGCTGTGTGCCGACTTTGATGCCAGTTCTGATGCCCAGAACCCCTTTGGGCCAGGCTGGAGTGATCTGAATTTGATGTGTGTCATCAGTAGGTATGTAAATGTGGTGTGAGATCAGTGGCCCAAAGCCATTTAATCCCTCAAAAACACCAGTTACTTATACAAATCTGTGAAAATTGGCTGTGTGCCCACTTTGATGCCAGTTCTGATGCCCAGAACCCCTTTGGGCCAGGCTGGAGTGATCTGTATTTGATGTGTGGCATCACTAGGTATGCAATTCTGGTGTTAGATCAGTGGCCCAAAGCCATTTAACCCTTTCACTAACATACTTTGGTGCCCACTTTGATGCCCACTTTTTTGCCAGTTGTATGATTTTTGCAGCTGATTTTGAGTGTATTTATATTAGGGCACATCATTGCATTGTATTTTATTATTGTGATGTGTTATTTTTGTTGTTAAATGCATAAAAAACTGAAAAAACTAAATCGCCGAATAAGAAACTGGACGAATAAGAAACCAACTTCAGCATCGTCGACTCCGACTCCTCAATTTCTCTTGCACCGACTCCCAATCCTACATATATTGCTTATAGTTAGGTGAAAAATTTATTGTAATACATGAACATGTGTATGTGAACATCAGGCATTTAATAATTTTTATGATACTATAATCAAGATATTTGGATAGTAGATAAAATATATTTACTTTACTTTACGTCACTAGGGTTCCCTGCAACAGAGATGAGTGATCCTGAATCGTTTGGCTGGACAGTCCCTGTATTGATACCAGCACAGATAGATGGATAGGTAGCAAAATAAGAAAAACCACATGTGGCTTTTTTTTTTAAATTATTTAAATAAATATAAAAAAAACAGCGTGCGGTCCCCCCTATTTTGATACGCAGCCCTGATAAAGCCTGACAGGTGGGGGCTGATATTCTCAGCCTGGGGAGTCCCATGGTTATTGGGATCCTCCAGGCTAAGAATAGCAACCTTCAGCTGCCTAGGATTGTCGCATCGATTAGATGTGTCAAGCCTGGTGCTTCACCCACCACTTCCCGATTGCACTGGTGCGGTGGCAATCGGGATAATATAAGAGGTTAATAACAGCCCACAGCTGTCAATAAGTTCTAGATTATTTATGGCAGGTGTCTGACACCCCTCATCACTAATCTGTAAGTGAAAGTAAATAAACATAAACACCGGAAACATCCTGTATTTGAAATAAAAGAAACATCCTCATTAACCACTTTATGAACCCCAACAACACCCCTGAAGGTCCGACATAATCCACATGAGGTCCCACCACGATTCCAGCTCTGCTACATCTGAAATTACAGCATGCAATCATGGAACATGACCGAACACTGTAACTGCAGGCAGAGAATGAGCCGCGATCAGCGGTGACATCACTCAGGTTAGGGACGATCATTGCTGGACGTTTACCTGTGACCACAGGTAACCTGAGTGACGTCACAAGGTAAATCGCGTTCGTGCCGGTGGATCACCGGGATTTCCTACAGATCCACCATCATGAACGCGATTCACCTTGCGACGTCACTAGGGTTCCCTGCACCTATGCCTCGTGGTTTTTACCACGGGACCTTGCTGAAGGGAAGTCTGGTGACGTAGGTGCCTTGAGGCGTTCCATAGTTCAGTAAGTCTGGGTCGTCATGGGGATGACCCAGGGTTGCTATGGCAGCGATCGTGCCCCGTGATCTATTTCCAGGGACCCAATCGCCAGGGAGAGGTAAGAGGTCTTTCTCCCTGCCTTCTGACTGCTGCGATCGCACTGATTGCAGCATTCAGGGAGTTAAATTGCCAGGAGCAGTGTGGGCACCGCTCCGAGCAGAGAGCCCGGTCCCATCTGTAACATCAGCTGGAGACTCAGCGGCGAGCACGGGGGTACAGCGCTTGAACACCCACGGTTGCCATGACAAAAAAAGCATGAAATAAAGCATGCAAAAACGCATGAAAAGAAGCACCTTTTCCCTTCACCCATGACAGCACCATGTAAGAGAGGGATCCGCCCAGCAAGGACAGGAAACCATTCTGAAATAAAAGGGCGGTACCTCTCCCCTTCTTCAGTTGGTTTCCTGTACTTGTTGGGAGACCTTGTTCCTGAAATACTGCGGTATGAAGCAAGAAGATTTTGGCCAGAAGAGGCCTCTACTTACAAGGCGAGTCCTGTGGCACCGTTGTTCGGGGTTGGAAGCGCAGTCCATTAACCCTTAGGGGACTTGGTGTGCGGCAGGAACAATCCCATGGGTCTCGGACCGCCGCTCCATCCTCCCCCTTGCGCTCCCCTGCTTGCTATAGGCCTTCTGGGTGCTGTTGGGCGCACTCTGATGCGCGAGGAGCATGCGAGGGAAAAAGAAACGTGCTCGCATGATGTCATGCAAGAGCGCGCCAAAAGAAGATGGCGCACCATACAGCGGCATATGTGGTGGTGTAACAGGGAGGAAATGGCGGGTGGCGTCAACTATCCGGACACCGCTGGGAGCGTGGTGAAGGGGGGAGGAGCCATATGGGACCAGAAGGCGGAGGATCCCTATTAGGCTGGACTCAGACGAGCGTTTGGCATCCAATGCTATCGCATCGGATGCAATATGCTAATGACTCACGCTCTGCTGCGAGCGTGAGCAGAGTGTCATGCGACTGTGACCCGATCCTGCAATCAGGTCACAGCTGTGAAGCTGAGGACGCGCGCTGCGGAGGAGAGGGATGGGTTAATGCCCCCCCACCTCTCTCCTCCATTGTCAGCCTGTGCGTATATCGCACTGCACTGGGATAACATCCGAGTGCAGTCCGATGTATCTCTTGCACCCATTCACTTGAATGGGTGCGAGGGATACGGCTCTAGCAGAAAATCGCAGCATGCTGCCACTTTTCTCGCATCCAGAATCTGGATGTGAGAAAAGCTGACTAACTGCTCTCCCTCATTGACTAACATAGGTCCGAGTGCAATGCGAGATTTTCTCGCATTGCACTCGTCCGGTTTTCACGCTCGTGTGAGCGTACCCTTAAGCAGGCTTTACACGCTACGATATATCAAACGATATGTCGTCGGGGTCACGTCGTAAGTGACGCACATCCGGCATCGTTTGACATATCGTAGCGTGTGACAGCTACGAGCGAGTGTGAACGAGCAAAAATACTCACCTTATCGTTGCTCATTGACACGTCGCTCATTTTCAAAAAATCGAACGTCCTTCTGCGTGCCGGTTGCTCATTGTTCCCGACAGGGCTGTGGAGTCGGAGTCGGAGTCGTGGAGTCGGAGTCGGAGCTCATTTTGGTGGAGTCGGAGTCGGAGTCGGTATAAAATGCACCGACTCCGACTCCTAAAATATATAATAAATTGGGGACAGGAGTGCAATGCAGAATGTGCTGAATATTTTACTAAATAATAACATTTAGTATAATGCTTATATTTAAGTGAAAAATTTATTGTAGTACAATGTGAACATCAGACATTTAATTGTTTTTATGATACAATAATCAAGATATTTGGATAGAACATAAAATATTTATTGGAATACAACTTTAGAACACAAAAAACTAATAAATTGTAAATATGTAAAATATATATATATATATATATATATTATATATACACAGTGTATATACACACACAAGATATATATGTAATCTACTGTATATTACATAGTGTATTACATATTTACAATTTATTACAGTTTTTTGTGTTCTAAAGTTGTATTCCAATAAATATATTTTATGTTCTATCCAAATATCTTGATTATTGTATCATAAAAATTATTAAATGTCTGATGTTCACATACACATATTCATGTACTACAATAAATTTTTCACCTAACTATAAGCAATATATGTAGGAGTCTGAGTCTGAGTCTGAGTCTGAGTCTGAGTCTGAGTCTGAGTCTGAGTCTGAGTCTGAGTCTGAGTCTGAGTCTGAGTCTGAGTCTGAGTCTGAGTCTGAGTCTGAGTCTGAGTCGGTGCAAGAGAATTTGAGGAGTCGGAGTCGGAGTCGAAGGTTTGGCTTACCGACTCCACAGCCCTGGTTCCCGAGGCAGCACACATCGCTCCGTGTGACACCCTGGGAACGATGAACTGCAGCTTACCTGCATCCCGCCGGCAATGCGGAAGGAAGGAGGTGAGCGTGATGTTTATGTCCCGTTCATCTCCGCCCCTCCGCTTCTATTGGCCGGCCGCTGTGTGACGTCGCTGTGACGCCGAACGTCCCTTTCCCTTCAGGAAGTGGATGTTCGCCGCCCACAGCGAGGTCGTTCGGGAGGTAAGTACATGTGACGGGGGTTACTGACTTTGTGCGACACGGGCAACAAATTGCCCGTGCCGCACAAACGATGGGGGCGGGTGCGATCGCAAATGCGATCACACGAGATATCGACGCGTGTAAAGCAGCCTTTAGAGTAACACTGGCTGACAGGTGCTTATGCTGTAAGCTATATTCCGTGACTGATGCAGAAAGGCAGCAGCACTCTCTGGCGTGCCGGCAGCATGTACGTAAGGACAGTAGTCGTTCTAGTGAAGCAAGCCGACCCCAGCCATGGCAGCCAGAAGAGCAGATCCTCCCGCGGCTCCGCAGCTTCCGTGAGACCTGTGGATGTTCCGACGCAGTCTCCAGACCCGGTACCCTTCATCTACTATGTTGGGTGAGTGATCTTCGTGAATGTCGCCTCCATAGGTCCCTTGTGATTTTCCAGTGTTGTTTTTTTTTTTGGGGGGGGGGTTCTGCCTTACAGAGGCTCAAAAAAAAAATCCACATCAAAAAAGAATAATAGAATGTCCTCTATGCCGAGAGCCGCTCAGTGTGGCAGAAATGATTGTGTGCGGCATGCATCCTTAGCACAGTTGCAGAGGAAACTCCAGGGTTCTCGGCGGACCTTAGGTCAGTCATCACATCTGAGGAATAAGATTCCTTGAAGAAGAAGAGGTCAAAGACAATAGACTCTGACTCCATTTCTTCCGCCTCGTGCAGTGCTACTCCACACTCAGACTATTCATCCTCAGATAGTGATATGGGAGGCAGGCCGTGCTTCCCAGTTGATGAAGTTGGGAATCTGGTTAAGGCAGTCAGAGCGACTATGGGCCTAATGGATGAGAAATCCCCCAGATCCCTTGAAGATGTTA
The DNA here is from genome assembly GCF_048569485.1 of Anomaloglossus baeobatrachus. Classification (NCBI taxonomy): domain Eukaryota; kingdom Metazoa; phylum Chordata; class Amphibia; order Anura; family Aromobatidae; genus Anomaloglossus; species Anomaloglossus baeobatrachus. The sequence goes on along the minus strand of NC_134355.1, from coordinate 411,446,342 downwards.
TGTTTGGAGGATTAGAGGATAAAAAGAAGTGTACCTTCCCGGTAAACACTAAGATTGAATCACTTATCCAAAAAGAGTGAAAGTGTCCCGACAAGGCAGGAGCTCTCCCCTCCTCCTCAAAAAGGAAATATCCTTTTGATGATGAGAAGACGGCAATATGGGATAAAGCCCCGAGGATCGATGCTGCGGTGGCGAAATCTAAGAGAGCGGGCCTTCCCCCTGGAGGATTCTGGAACATTTAAAAGACCCTCTACACTCCCTGACAGACGTTCTGTTGCTTATCCATGTTATGTAAATAAAAGCTTATAACCTGACTTTAAATTCATCCATTGATTTTATAAATTACTATTTTGAAAGCAGAAACCCTCCCAAATTTGGTTTAGGTTATGAAAATAAAGTTGCTGCAAAGATGAAATATTGATCATTTAATGAACACAGAAAGGTTCAGTTTTGGCAAGACAAAAGTTTTGTCGCCTTGTCATATAATGCACCCAATCCTAGTTTACAAGTAAGATGAGATCAGCGCAGAAAGGAAGGCACTCTTCAATATAAATTTCCATATCGTTTATTCCATGTGCACACATGTGAAGGTAGGTACAGACAGCCCCTAGGCAGGGGAAAAAATGAATAGCGACGCGTTTCGACTGTATTACATGGACTAAGACCGTGTAATACGGTCGAAACGCGTCGCTAGTCATTTTTTCCCCTGCCTAGGGGCTGTCTGTACCTACCTTCACATGTGTGCACATGGAATAAACCATATGGAAATTTATATTGAAGAGTGCCTTCCTTTCTGCGCTGGATCTCATCTTACATGCTTGCAGCTGCCCGACTGATTGTCCGTGCTGCAGTGAGAAGGCCTGGAGACTTGGAGTGGGGGAGCTGAATTCCTTTGTCATTCAATCCTAGTTTACATCCTCACCTGGCTCACTAAATGATTGCTTAATTAGTGGGTGTGTATAAAAAGAAACCCAGCACCCCAGACCGTCACTTGAACAGCAACTTGACCTCTGACAACATGCCAAAAATCCACCCTGCGACCAAAGCCTTGATTATCAAGAGGCTGAAGACCAGATCCACTGCAGAGGTGGCTGGCACCTTTTAATGTGTCTCCGCATCAAGTACAAAGAATTAAAAATAGATTTGAAGAGACTGGAGATGTTTTTGACAAGCCCAGGTCCGGCAGACCCCGCAAGACAACTGCTCAGGAGGAACGTTTGTTAGAAAATGCAAAGCCAGCCCCTCTTCCACTGCAGCAGAGCTCGAACAGGCCTGGTCACCTCATGTTCCTGTGTCAACTAGAACTGTTTGTAGGATTCTGTCTTGAAATGGCCTCCATGGTCAAATCAGTGCCCAGAAGTCAGCCCTAAACAAAAGGCAATTAAAATACCGTGTCCCACAGCCTGCTAAACAGATGGACGCTGGACAAGTGGCAGAAGGTGGATTTCTCTGATGAATCTTCAGTTGAATTACACCACAGCCGCCGCAAATACTGCAGGAGACCTACCGGAGCTTGTATGGATCCAAAATACACCCAGAAAACAGTTACATTTGGTGGTGGAAAGATCATGGTCTGGGGTTACATTCAGTATGGGGGTGTGCGAAACATTTGCAAGGTGGAAGGCAATATCAGTAGCCTAAAATATCAAGACGTATTAGCTACCTCTTACATTCCCAATCATAAAAGGGATCAAATTCTGCAGCAGGATGGTGCTCCATCTCATACATCCATCTCTACAACAAAGTTCCTCCTGGCAAAGAAGATCAAGGTGCTTAAGGACTAGCCAGCCAAGTCACCCAACATGAACATCATTGAGCATGTTTGGGGTAGGATGAAAGAGGAAGCTTGGAAGACAAAAACCAAAGAATCTAGATGAACTCTGGGAGGCATGTAAGACTGCATTCTTTGCTATTCTGGATGACTTCATCAATAAATTGTATTAATCATTGTTGAACAGCATGGATGCAGTCCTTCAAGCTCATGGAAGTCGCACACAATATTAAATATGGCTCTAATAGCACCACAACTTCATTCACCAATGTTATGCAACATATCTTTGTATTAGAAGTTAATTATTTACTTTCTGTGGGTGACAAAACTTTTGTCTTGCCAAAATCTGACCTTTCTGTGTTCATTAAATGATCAATATTTCAGCTTTGCAGCAACTTTATTTTCATAACCTAAACCAAATTTGGGAGGGTTTGAGTAATTTATAAAACCAATGGATGAATTTAAAGTCAGGTTATAAGCTTTTATTTACATAACATGGATAAGCAACAGAACGTCTGTCAGGGAGTGTAGACAAGAAAGCAGATGGCTGTCTTAAGCACTTGTGGGAGACGTCAGCAGCAAGTTTGAAGCCTGCTATAGCCAGTACCTGCACAGCCCGTGCTTTAATGATCTGGCTGCAATAACTTGGCGATCAGCTGAAAGATAAAACTCCTCGGGAGCAAATTCTTTCTAAATTACCACTACTGCAAGGAGCGGCAGCATTCCTTGTTGACTCATCAGCTGACTCTATTAGGTTGGGAGCCTGTTCTGCAAGATTGTCTAATTTGGCCAGAAGGGCATTATGGTTGAAGGGTTGTCTGGGGGACCCTCAAACCAAACATAAATTGTGTTCAGTACCATGTGGCGGTCAGTTCCCTTTTCGGCAAACCGCTGGAAGATGCGCTGAAAAAAGCATTGGGTAGCAAGAGGTCCTTCCCTAGGTTCCACTCAGGCTCTTCTTGTTCTTCCTTTCGGAGATGAAGATTCAGTAGGGGCAAATCTCCGGATAATCAAAAATGGGAACACAAGCCCAGACGAGAGACAGGATTCATGTTCGGTGGCTCCACCGCCTCCTCAAAGAAGTCATCTCAATAACGCCAGGCTACCAAGTAGGGGGACGCCTTTCTCCTTTTCTGAGAGCATGGGAAAGTATTTCCTCAAATTATGTGCGGGCTATAGTAAAAGATGGTCTCATGTTGCAATTTCTCCCCCGCAGCATTTCATCATAACGCCTCTTCAGAGGTCACTGGAAGAACAGCAGGCTCTGGAATAGGAAATCATGGGATTACTGGACAAGCACGTCCTTTGCGAGGTTCCACTTTCAGAAAGAGGGAAGGGATTCTACTCCCCTCTTTTTCTCATAAGAAAACCGGATGGTTCTTTCCGAAACATAATCAACCTCAAACATATCAACCGATTTATTCAGAATTATCCATTCAAGATGGAATCCGTTCAGTCAGCTATAAAGCTGTCCGCAACTGTTATATGGCAGTGATAGACCTCAGGGCCGCCTATTATCATGTCCCCAGCCATCAAAAATACCAACGGTTTCTCCAAGTGGTGCTTTTCATCCTAAACAAACTACGCCATTTTCAGTTCACACCGCTTCCTTTCGGGCTGTCTATCGCCTCAAGGATTTTCACAAAAATAGTAGAGGAGATGACGGCTCACTTGCGAATCCAGAATGTGCTGCTTGTTCCCTATCTAGACGACTTCCTGGTGATTGGCAACTCCAAACAACAATGTGCAAAACACCTGCAGTACCTCTAGATCAGTGTTTCTCAACTCCAGTCCTCAAGACCCACCAACAGATCATGTTTTTAGGTTTTCCTCGATATTAGACACGGAATAATTCAATCACCTGTGCAACTTTAAGGAAATCCTGAAAGCCTGCTTGAGGAAAACCTGAAAACATGATCTGTTGGTGGGTCTTGAGGACTGGAGTTGAGAAACACTGCTCTAGATGGTCCTGGAAAACCTAGGATGGATTGTGAATCTCGAAAAATCGAAATTAGAACCAGTTACAATTCAAACATTTCTCGGTCTCACACTAGACTCGAAGTGTCAGTTATGCCATGTGCCAGCAGAGAAAATACTGAAGGTATCGGAGTTGGCCCTGAAGACAATACGCCATCCTAAAATGTCTCTAAGAAAAGCTGTGTCTCTGTTGGGCACTATGACTTCCTGCTTTCCAGCAGTTCCATGGGCCCAGATCCACTCGAGGGGTTTCAATGGCAAATGCTGTCTGCCCAAAAACATTAGGAGAACATTTGGAAGGGGAAGTCACTCTATCCTTGGCAGTCAGGAATTCCCTGCTATGGTGGACATCCATAGACAACTTGTCCGTGAGAGTTCCATGGCTTTCGCAGGATCAGAAAGTGGTTACTACTGATGCCGGCCAGTCCGGCTGGGGAGCTCCCCTCCACAAACAGATATCCCAGGGCTCGTGGTCGGCACAATAAGCAGTGCAGCCCTCAAACCTCAGGGAGCTATGGGCAGTGGAACGAGCACTGAAATCCTTTTTTCCCCTCCTCCAGGGGCAACATGTTTGAGTAATTTTGGACAATCAATCCATAGGCTCATACATAAACCACAAAGGGGGCAAAAGGTCCCCATCTCTCATGCAAGCATCCTACAGTCTTTTCCACTGAGCTGAGCAGAATCTCCTCTCCCTCTCGGCTCTGCACATAAAGTGTCTTCTCACTACGGCAGATTTACCTCAGTCACCATCAATTGCATCAAGGAGAATGGGCCTTGAATCCATGGATCTTTCAGCAGATAGTGACTCTGTGTGGAACACCGCAGATAGACTTGTTTGCCACCAGACTAAACAGGCAGGTAGACCAGTTCTGTTCTCTAAACCCGGCAGACCAGCCCTACGCTGTGGATGCACTTCTGTTTCCATGGACTTTAAAGCTGTCCTATGCCTTTCCCCCAATTGTCATGCTACCGACCGTTTTATACAGAAAATCAGGAAAGATCAGGCGATAATCCTTCTCAGCGCCCCCTTCTGGCCCAAGAAGCCATGGTTCTCTCTCCTGAGGACAATGTCAGTCACGGATCTATGGGTTCTGATGGAGATTCCGGAACTTTTAGTGCAGGGACCAGTATTCCACGGACAGGAGAAGGGGTTCCATTTTACAGCATGGAACTTGAGAGGTCTTTGCTGATGCGCAAGGGGTTCTCCTCTAACCTGGTCCCTACATTGCTAAAGAGCCGGAAGCTAGTTGCCACAAAAATCTATGGGAGAGTGTGCCATGAGTTCTTTCCATTTGCAAATAGACCCTTGGGTGTAGAGGTTCCTATTCCATACATTTTTTAGAATTCCTGCAGAGGGGTTTTGACCTAGGGCTAGCGGTAAACACTCTAAAGGTTTCATGTTTCTGCCTTAGGGGCCCTATACAACTGTAACCTGGCAGCTAACCAATGGGTTAAAAGGTTTATTAAACCTTGCGATAGGACTAGACCAATAGTCATACCTAAAGTTCCACCGTGGGATCTAAATTTTAGTTTTGGACGCCCTCACAGGTCATCCCTTTGAGCCCATTGCCGAAATCATCCTAAAGTTAACATTAACCCCTTCACGACCGCGGGCAGTAAAATTACGTCCTATTTTAACGTGACTTAACGACCAGGGACGTAATTTTACTGCCTAAACTTCATTTGATTGCCGTGGCCATAGCAACGGCTTTCAAATGATGTCCCCTACTGTTTATTACAGCAGGGGACCTTTGCTTGACCCCAGGGGGGCGGCATCGCCACCCCCTATCGACGATCGATGTGATTGGCTGTTCAAATCTGAACCGCCAACCACATCGATCGCACTAATTTCGGCAAAAATAATGCCCGAATTAGTGCGATCCTGTGAAATCCAGCTATGAGATGCCGCAGCTGCTGCAGCATATCATAGGTGGACCTCAAACATGCCGCCCCCAGCCCCTGCAGCACTGATTGGAGCGATTGCGCGTCATAGCACGATCGCTCCAATCAGTGTGCAGTGGGGCGGTCTGATCTGCCGGTGGCCGCCCTCCCCAGGCCTGTGCTGGCCTGCGAGCCCTCCCCCAACATGTCTGCAGCGTGCAGTGGCTGGTACTTGTGGTACCACGCCACCGCTGCTGCTGCCGCCGCCGCCGTAGCTGAGGTCACCGCTGCTGCTGCACGTGAGTACTGTGCTCACCTTGCAGCCCGTGCGCGCTCCCGTGGTGCCCCTGCGCGCTGCCGTGATAGCCCCTGCCGTGCCCCCCCCCCGCGATCTGCTCCCCCCAACCCCCCCCCCCCACATCCCGATCTGCTCCCCCCGCGATCTGACTGCCTCCCCCATTATCTCTATTCTGCTTCTGCAGCTCCCTCTCCGGTCTCCGCCTCTGCTCTCCCCCCTCCCCCTCTGCTCTCCCCCCCTCCCCCTCTGCTCCCCCCCCCCCTCTGCTCTCAACCCCCCCTCTGCTCTCAACCCCCCCTCTGCTCTCAACCCCCCCTCTGCTCTCAACCCCCCCTCTCCCCCTCTGCTCTCCCCCGACGTCCTCTTACCTGTCTTCACCGGCCTGATCACATCTGCGTCCATCGCTGGGTCCTTCCTGGGCATTCTGCTGATCTGCCTGCTGCTCCTGTAAAGCTGTCCATCTCTCTGCCATCTGTTCCTCTGCAGCTCTTCTGGTCAGTGATCCTCCTGCTAGTCCTCTGGGTACTGTGAGTATAACTTTTTTTTTTTTTTCCTTATCCCCTGTCCATTTTTACACCTCATCCGTCCGTGCGTCCCGCCAAGCGCTGATCAGGGATGCAGATAACGGATCGGCATCCATGGTCAATTTTTGGCGTGACTTTTTTTTCCATATCCCCAACGCTTTTTGTATCGCATCCGTCCGTGCGTCCCGCCAAGCGCTGATCAGGGATGCACATAACGGATCGGCATCCATGGTCAATTTTTGGCGTGACTTTTTTCCGTATTCACGACGCTTTTTGTATCGCATCCGTCCGTGCGTCCCGCCGAGCGCTGATCAGGGATGCAGATAACGGATCTGCATCCGTGGTCAGTTTTTGGCGTGACTTTTTTCCGTATTCACGACGCTTTTTGTATCACATCCGTCCATGCGTCCCGCCGAGCGCTGATTAGGGATGCAGATAACGGATCGGCATCCCTGCTCAATTTTTGGCGTGACGTTTTTCCGTATTTGCGAGGCTTTTTGTATCGCATCCGTCCGTGCATCCCGCCAAGCGCTGATCAGGGATGCACATAACGTATCTGCATCCATGGTCAATTTTTGGCATGACTTTTTTTTTTCGTATCCCCGACGCTTTTTTTTATCGCATCCGACCGTGCGTCCTGCAGCGGCCGATCAGTGCACTGCGTCTGTGCGTTTGAAAAGTCAAATGGCGCTCCTTCTCTTCTGAGCCCCGCCATGCGCTCAAACAATTACTTTCCACCACATATGAGGTATCTGCGTACTCAGGAGAAATTGCACAATACATTTTATGGTGCATTTTTTCCTGTTACCCTTGTGAAAAAAAAAGCTACCTAGTTGAAGCAACCGTTTTGTGGTAAAAAAATAAATTTTTCTTTTCACGGCTCAACGCTATAAACTTCTGTGAAGCCCCCAGGTGTTCAAAGTGCTCACCAAACATCTAGAAAAATTATTTGAGGGCTCTAGTTTCCAAAATGGTGTCACTTGTGGGGGATCTCCACTGTTTAGGCACCATAGGGGGTCTCCAAACGTGACATGGCGTCCGCTAATGATTCCAACCAATTTTGCTGTCAAATGGTGCTCCTTCTCTTCTGAGCCCCGCCATGCGCCCAAACAATTACTTTCCACCACATATGAGGTATCTGCGTACTCAGGAGAAAATGCACAATACATTTTATGTTGCATTTTTTCCTGTTACCCTTGTGAAAAAAAAAGCTACCTAGTTGAAGCAACCGTTTTGTTGTAAAAAAAAATTTTTTTCTTTTCACGGCTCAACGCTATAAACTTCTGTGAAGCCCCCAGGTGTTCAAAGTGCTCACCAAACATCTAGAACAATTATTTGAGGGCTCTAGTTTCCAAAATGGGGTCACTTGTGGGGGAGCTCCATTGTTTAGGCACCTCAGGGGGTCTTCAAACCCGACATGGCGTCCGCTAACAGGTGCAGCTAATTTTGCACTCAAAAATTCAAATGGCGCTCCTTGCCTTCCGAGCTCTGCTGTGTGTCCAAACATTTGATTTCCACCACATATGAGGTATCTGCGTACTCAGGAGAAAATGCACAATACATTTTATGGTGCATTTTTTCCTGATACCCTTGTGAAAAAAAAAGCTACCTAGTTGAAGCAACCGTTTTGTGGTAAAAAAAAATTTTTTTTTCTTTTCACGGCTCAACGCTATAAACTTCTGTGAAGCCCCCAGGGGTTCAAAGTGCTCACCAAACATCTAGAACAATTATTTGAGGGCTCTAGTTTCCAAAATGGGGTCACTTGTGGGGGAGCTCCATTGGTTAGGCACCTCAGGGGGTCTTCAAACCCGACATGGCGTCCGCTAATGAGTGCAGCTAATTTTGCGTTCAAAAATTCAAATGGCGCTCCTTCCCTTCCGAGCTCTGCCGTGCGCCCAAACAATTGATTTTTACCACATATGGGGTATCAGCGTACTCAGGAAAAAATGCACAATAAATTGTAGAGTGTACTTTCTCTTTTCTCCCTTGTAAAAATGAAAATTTTATGGCTAAAGTAACATTTTTGTGTTTAAAAAGTAAAATTTTCATTTTTTCCTTCCACATTGCTTTGGTTCCTGTGAAGCACCTAAAGGGTTAATAAACTTATTGGATGTGGTTTTGAGCAGTGTGAGGGGTGTAGTTTTTAGAATGGGGTCACTTTTGGGTATTTTCTGTCACCTAGGCCTCTCAAAGTCACCTCAAATGTAATGTGGTCCCTAAAAAAATTATTTTGTAAATTTTGTTGGAAAAATGAGAATTTGCTGATGACCTTTGACCCCTTCTAACTTCCTAACGGAAAAAAAATTTGTTTCGAAAATTGCGCTGATGTAAAGTACACAAGTGGGAAATGTTATTTAGTAACTATTTTGTGTGACATATCTCTCAGATTTATGGGCATAAATTTTCAAAGTTTGAAAATTGCGAAATTTTCAAAATTTTCGCCAAATTTCCTAAATTTTCACAAATAAACGCAAAAAATATCGGCCTAAATTTACCACTGACATGAAGTACAATATGTCACGAAAAAACAATCTCAGAATCGCCAGGATCCATTGAAGCGTTCCAGAGTTATAACCTGTCAAAGTGACACTGGTCAGAATTGCAAAAAATGGCCCGGTCATTAGGGTGTTTTAGTGGCCGGGGGTGAAGGGGTTAAAGACAATTTTGTTAGTTACCTTGATCATAGGGTCAGTGACTAACAAGCCTTATCGGTATTTCATCCCTATACTCAGATATTCGATGATAAGCTGGATCAGGACGCAGGAAATAGTTCTGCCCTCCTTTTGCAGCCATCCCACAAATCCAGGGGGATGCAGATTCCATACGCTAGATGTTAAGAGAGCCCTACTACAAAACATATCAGTAAAACATAGTGTGAGGACAACACAATCTTTATTTATAGCCTTTCAGGGTAGTAGGAAAGGTTTTTGGGTGTCAAAGAGTAATATCTCTAGGTGGATTAGGGAGGCCATTGCTTTAGCCTACTCATATAGTGGTGCTGCCATCCCTGATGACATACGGGCACATTCCACCAAATGTGTCTACCTCCTGGGCTGAGATAGCGCAGGTATCTATTGACCAGGTCTGCAGGGCCGCAGTCTTTTTTTTTTTTTTCTGACACACTCGGTTGGACCTAGCGTGAGGCTGTGATCCCTCCCTAATAAGTTTATTCTCTGAAAATCTCTCACCTGGTGCTGTCATGGGTGAAAGGAAAACACCAAGGTTACTTACCGGTAGCCGTTTTTTCCAGAACCCATGACAACATCCATATAATTCCTCCCTTTCTCACCTCCCTTTCTCACTCTGTACTGTTCTGGGTCTGCATGTGTGTGTTATAGTTGGTAAAACAGTTGCTTCCTTCTGCCTAGTCAATGTTCCCCAACTCTGAGGACTGGTTTTTCCAGCAGGACAATGCACCATGCCACACAGCTAGGTCAATCAATGTGTGGATGAAGGACTACTACATCAAAATCTCCAGACCTGAACCCCATTGAAAACCTCTGGAATGTAATCAAGAGAACGATGGATAGTCACATGCCATAATATAAAGAAGAACTGCTTACATTTTTGCACCAGGAATGGCATAACGTCACCCAAAAGCAGTGTGAAAGACTGGTGGAAAGCATTCCAAGATGCATGAAAGCTGTGAATAAAAATCATGGTTGGTCCACAAAATTTTGATTTCTTAACTCTTCCTGAGCTAAAATATTAGTATTGTTTGATTATGAACTTGTTTTCTTTGCATTGTTTGAGGTGTCACAAGCTGCCAACCTCTTTGCTGTCCCTTCAATCCCATCACAGGGCGACTTTCCATGACTGGTACCAAAAAAATTCCATTCAACGCTGATATTGAAATCAGCATTGTGGTGGCACAAGCTGAGAAAATGTTTGAAATTTTTGTACTGGGCTGCAGATCCATTGCTGAAGCAACTATTCCAGACCATTTAGACTGAACATTATAGCTTGGGAACCAACAAAAGATACCCAATATTAGGCTTGGGATCCTAGGCAAAGACACCCACCCTCAGGCTTCGGAACCTGCGATAAAGAGACGGCCGCGGCTGGCCTTGCACGGCTATCGGCCATGGCTCCTAGGCGATGGGGCTGCCAATTCTCGAAAGACAGCATTATTACAATTCTTAATAGGATTATAATACCAATTCTTAGGGAATTGGTTGTGGTATAACCACTATGGACCAACGCAAGGGTTTGAATAGTGTAGTTACCATTCATTGCGTATTAATAAATAACACCATGTTCAGTAGCATTTTTCTTTTCTTAAGCTGAGAGACTCCAAAAAAACAAACAATGATCCTTGTAGAGAAAAATGTGCTCTTTCTAATGATATCAGAATTAATATATTTTAGGGGTACCCTTTTTGAGAAATTTGACCTAAAAATAGGTAAAATTCATTTTTTTAAAGTTTGTCATCATATGTGGGTGTGAATATTTCCACAAATACATGTGCTTTGACCGTGATATTGCAGCAATGCAAAGTCATCTAGATGTTTGGTGTACAGGGCAAAGCACCAGTTACTATTGGTTTTTGGTCTTGAGTTATATATGGGCAAAGTTAGACATACATTTTATGAGACACGTTTTACAAGCTACTTTGACACAAAATTGCGGCCGAAATATTGTTTTGTCATAGCTGGTAATAATTTTATCATGTTTAGCAGCAAAAGTTGAGCTAGTATGCCAAATTTCAGCATCAACTCTAATGGCTATGTGCCAAAGTTTGCAAAATCCTCTTAGCTGAAGCCGCAGGCTTGGTGGAACATCCAGTGAAAGGTTAACAGTGCCCAATGTATTTGAGATCTGGCCCTAAAAATGTACAGAACCTCTTTACAAACATACATGTACATCCTTAGAAATTTTCAACAAAATCAGAGAAGGTCGAGTGGGAACGATTTTTAAAACTGGTCCACTTGATGTGGAATGACCCAAATGTTGTTCTGTGTGATCCAAACACCTCAAACTTCGATTCGTCTGTCCATAACACTTTTTTCCAATCTTCCTCTGTCCAATGTCTGGGTTCTTTTGCCCATATTAATCTTTGCCTTTTATTAGCCAGTCTCATATATGGCTTTGTTTTTGGTATGCTGGCCTTCAGGGGAGAGTCGCCTCTTCACTGTAGACGTTGACACTGGTGTTTTGCGGGTACTAGTTAATGAAAAGAAGAGGGGAGCCAGCATTGCTCATGAATGGCATGCAACAATGAAAAAATAAAAAGTGTAAAATTCACAAATTCATTCCTACTGTAACAATTCAATGAGATTTTTTGCAAATTATTGATCAATGATTTGAGCCCCCCTGCCCCGTCACGGCAAATCTCTATAGGGGGGTCCCTACACTATGTTATAAATTAATATCGTACCATAAGGTCTCATATAATGACTTGAACAGGACCATATAAGAACACCACTTACCTGGGGAATGTCAGAACCGCTCACATGCTGCAAGGACTGACAACTGCGAATAAAGGCAGCCCAGGTGCCAGTGTGTGTGGCAGAACCACACACACCAGCACAATGTAAGAACTGGCCCTCACAGTGCCAGACCAGCAAGCATGGATGAAGGGCGGAACAGCCTCAGGCAGGTGGTGCTTAAATAATGATGCCTATGGACCAGGGGGCGGTGGCTGTGTGTGAACAGGCACCAACATGAATTTTGATGGCAACAGAAGGAATTTGCAAACCACACTGGAATTTTTAGTGCTGAAGTGCACATTTAGTGCTGGCTTTTTGGTTTTTCTTCACTAGTTAATGAAACTGACAGTTGAGGACCTGTCTCAAACTAGAGACTCTAATGTACTTGTCTTGTTGCTCAGTTGTGCAGCGTGTCCTCCCACTTCTCCTTCTACTCTGGTTAGAGCCTGTTTGTGCTCTCCTCTGAAGGAAGTAGTACACACCGTTGTAGGAAATCTTCAGTTTCTTTGAAATTTCTTGCATGGAATATCCTTAATTTCTAAGAACAAGAATAGACTTTCGAGTTCCACATGAAAGTTCTCTTTCTGGCCATTTTGAGAGTTTAATGGAACCAACAAATGTAATGCTCCAGATTCTCAACTAGCTCAAAGGAAGGTCCGTTTAATAGCTTCTCTAATCAGCAAAACTGTTTTCAGCTGTGCTAAGATATTTGCACAAGGATTTTCAAGGGATCTCTAAACATCCATCAGCCTTCTAACACAGTTAGCAAACACAATGTACCATTAGAACACTGAAGTGGTGGTTGCTGGAAATGGGCCTCTATACACTTATGTAGATATTACATTAAAAAACAGATGTTTGCCGCTAGAATATTCATTTACCACATTAACAATGTATAGAGTGTATTTCTGCTTAATTAAATGTTAGCTTCATTGAAAAAAAATGTGCTTTTCTTGCAGAAATAATTATAATAATTATAAGAAATATTTTAATATTCTATATTTCCTTTCACTATAGACCAAATAAAGAATTACACTGGATTGACTTGTTTGTAGAATCCTGATTGACACCTTCAGGAAGATTATAAGGAAAAAATTGTATATATTGTATCAGCTCACCACTTCAGCCATGCGGGTTCCATTAATCATGTGCACGGAAAACCTGTGGCCAGTATCCACATGAAGACAGGAGAAAAAAAATTGTATGTTCGAAACACGCCTTGTGTGTTACGATTTTGATATGGAGATGTTGTCATTCCCTCCCCCCCCTCTTTAGTTTTAATTAGAAATACAGAGGAATGGATATCCTGGCAATAATATAGGAAGGACCACCGCACTTCTTAGGCTACATTCAGCCGTCCGTTTTTCACATAGAACATGCACCCACTAATCTACGGGGCTCTTCCCATGTATGTGCTGTTTATGCAGACCATGTCCCTGCAAAATAAATTACAGGGACATGCCCATTTTTGATCCACACTACACATAAAAAATAACCAGCAATAGTCTATGGGTCAGTGAAAATAATGGTGTGTGGTGATTAATATTGCAAAGTATAGTAGAAGCTTTTTACTTTTTCATCAGTAAAAATTACAGATGAAACGCTAATAGTAAAAACTGATCAAACACTGATCTCCATGTTTTTATACAAAATAAAAGTAACGGACGTCTGTAATGAAGAAAATTACATTTATTGATCTGTAATCATGCCATGTTCATGGCGCTGAATGAATGTGGTGTACGCTCAGTAGAGAAGCTGGCAGCACAAAGACCCCACTGAGCGTCCACCACTATGGCTGCTATGGCGGCTGCATTCACATGTGTGCTGGAGCCATAGATCTTCATCAATCCATACACTCATCCATTTTAGAAAACTGCTGTCACCTGTTTGTGGGACTCGGTACATGTCCTTTATCATGTTTTCACCCACTGATTAAGCGCTGATCTGGTTGTGTACATGAAAAATCACTGACATCTCAGTGAAGTCTCCAAGGCTATGTTCACAAACGGCATTTTTGCTGCTTTTTTATTTCTGCAAATTAAAAGCTGCTTTTCACAGTACCTCAAATCTACGTGATTACAGAAATTGCATGCACAAGTTTTGGGGGTTTTTTGGGTTGTGTTTTGTGGGGTGTTTTTGTTTGTTTTTTTTTGTATAAGTCTTTTTGAAACATTTTGGTGAATAAAACTTTTTAACTTGCACTTTTAGACAAAGCACAAGTAATCTGCACCCCCACAAAACCTGAAAATGGCCATTTTGAATGCAGTGTTTTTTAGTCCTAAAAGCAGGTTTTGGCTGCTGAAAACACCGTTAAAACGCTACATCTGAACATAGCCTTGGGGTATTTGCACATTTTGGATTTTGGTGCAGACAAATCTAAAAATGTTGGCAGAATGTTTTCCATTAAGTTAAATAGATGAAGTGTTGCAATCACCACTGAAAGAATTGACCATGGTTCAAGTTTAGGGGGGGGGGAGACTGAGACCCCCACTTTGATTCAAGTTTGGATGGAAAAAATAAGCAGCATTTGGATGATATTTCAGAAGTCTTTCACTAGCTTATTTAAAGTGGGATTGAAAAGGACTTCGTCTGAATAACCCTTATTGTGGGTGGCCATCAGGGGTGTTTGCTTGGCATTGGCTTTTTCTCATATCTGGGTGGGAAATGCAAGTTTCTCCTACCCACTATGGAGTAAAAACATACAGCAATCTGCTGACACATGCACTGTATCAGATGACTAATTGTGCCATATTCTGTCCAGAAATACTGGTAAAATGCTCATATCTTTTTATCTTTCCAGAATCATGGCCATAGACTGGTTTGGTTTTGGATATGCATCCATGTTGATTGCTGGGGGCTTCATGGGATTTTCCCGTAAAGGTAAGAGCAATATAAATACATATTAATGTTTTTGTTACTCTGAAATAGCCTTCTACACATTAAGGGGCTCTTGCCTACAGAGATAATTGCCTTGAAAGGAACCGGTCAGATTTCGCAACTATAAGCTGCGGCCACCACCAGTGGGCTCTTAAAATATAAAAATCACGTAAAAATCACTTTATAATACTCACCTAACAGGCGGTATGGTGCAGATTGGTCGGATGGGTGTCTCCATTCTCCGGGTCCGGCGCCTCCTCTTTTGGCCATCTTTGTCCTCCTCCTTCTAAAGCCTGGATGCAATGACATGTCCTACATCGTGCACATGAGAAGGCATTGAGGTCCTGCGCAGGTGTACTACAATACTTTGATCTGCCCTACTCAGGGCAGAACAAAGTGCGCATGCACAGGACCTCATTGACGGCTAGTGTGCGTGACTTAGGAAGCGTCATGCACACAGGCTTCAGAAGGAGGACAAAGATGGCCGAAAGAGCAGGCGCCGGACCCAGAGAACGGAGACACCAATTCGACCGTTCTACACCGCACCGCCCGTTAGGTGAGTATTATAAAGTGATTTTTACGTTCTACACAGCGGCCTGGGCTCTTATATACAGCATGTTAGAATGCTGTATATAAGCAACCACTGGTGGTGGCCGCAGCTTATAGTCACCAAATCTGGTGACAGGTTCCCTTTAACAATTATTTGTCCTCTATTATTACCCAGTGTAATCTGAGTTTTCTGGATGAAAATCGGTTGCGTTTTCATGCGCTCTTATTACACCGGTCCAAACATGTCCAGCAATAGAGTGATAAACAATTCCCAGTCCCTGTTTGTATTAACCCCCTAAATGCAGCAATCCATATTGATCGCAGCATTGAGGAGGCTGGGAGAGCGCCTCCCTTACTATCCCTGAGGTAGTAATGATGACCTCCAGATCTTCCAGCTACAATAGCCTATTATACCATGCCAGTAGCACTCTAAACTCTCCCCTGTTAACCCCTTCATCCCCAAACCTGTTATCATTTTCCTGACCAGTATCACTTTGTTCTAATGACTCTAGAACGCTTCAATATATTCCAGCAAGTGTGGTGTTTTTCTTTGGTTGTTTTTTTTTTTTTCTCCTTTGACATAGATACGATACAAAATAGAAATTACCCAAAGTGACACCATTTTAAAAACTGCACCCTGCGATGCTCAAAACTACATTCAAGACGTTTATTAACCCTTTAGGCGCTTCACAGGAATCTTGAAGCAATAAAAACTTAAAAAAAAAAAAACCCCCCACAAACTGCTTTAGTCCCAAATTTTGCATACAATTTGTTGTGCAATTTCTCCTGAGTACAGATACACGAAGTGGTATCCTATATGTGGTGGAAAACTACTTTTGAGGCACAGTACAAAGCTCAGAAGGGAAGAAGTGCCATATTCTAGTGCCGAATTTGCTGGAATGGTTTGGAGGTGCCATCTCACATTGCCAGAGCCTCTTAGGTGGTAGACCACATTTTACCATCTACACCCCTCAATGAATTCCTCTAGGGGTGCAGTGAGTATGTCGCGGGCGGGGAGGAGGGTGTCAGCACACCGCGCTCACCCCCTCTGCTCGGGTCCGGCAGCTGCTCAGTGGTGGCTCGAGCTGTGGGCCGGATCCCAGGGTTTCTCGAGCGACACTCCTCGCCCGTGAGTGAAAGGGGATTGTGGTTGGGTGTGGGGATTGTTATAGTTCGTGACGCCACCCACGGTTGTGGTGATTGCACCACCGCTGCTCTGGATGGGGATCCCGGGGATGGTGATGCGGAGCAGCCAGGTGTTGTGTTGCCCCTCCGTGGGTAGGGGTTGGTGATCCCGGGGCCCGGTGATGGGTGGTGAGGTGCGGGGCCTGGTGGGTGCAGGGACGCGGGGGCAGCGCTGTGCCTTGCGGCACCGTGGTACTCACTCAGCCTGAGACTTGGACACAGTTTGTACGGTAAACCAAACGGCTGGTAGGACGGTCCCACAGACGGCTGCACCTGCACTCCCGGTAGTTGACGGTGATGTCCCTCTTCCTTGCACCTATGTTTGACTGATGGTAGCGGTGGATTCCCTCCGGTTACCCGCTCCCCGACTACAATCTGGGCCGGAGGAGCTCTACACTTTGCCCGCAGGCGCTGGCCCTGAGAAACTGGTGCCTTGGCGGTGGCGGTGTCTCTCTGCTTCAGGTTGGGCTGTTGCCGTCAATCGGGACTTGGTTGTTGGGGGATCTACGTCCCCTTCACTGACGGATTCGGCAAATTTGGCGACTCCTAGCCTTGCCGGGGTCCGAGAGGCCCCTGCCCTGGTGCTGACTGTCCTTCGGAAGACTGCTCCAGACCACCGGGCACACAGCCAACGGGGTCCTTCCAGGAACTTCCAAACGGTCCCCCTCCAGACAGTCACCGCCGTCGCTGACCTTGCTGTTCTGGCCCTACACAAAGCTGGGCTCACAGGCTTGCACACTCTCTGCTCTGTCACCACTTCTTGCTTTCCTCCTTTTCTACTTTCACTTTTCTTACTGTCACTTGCTGTTTACTTTAGCCCAGCCTGGGCTACTCCTCCACTCCTTCCACTTCCTCCTCCCTGACTGTTCTCTTGCCCTGCCCGGGCTACTCTCTGTTTACTCAAGCTCGTCCCTGAGCTGACTGCCTGGTCCTTCCCGCCTCCAGAGCTGTGATCTCCTAGGTGGGCGGAGCCAACCGCCTGGCCCACCCCCTGGTGTGAATCATCAGCCTCTGGAGGAAGGCAACAAGGATTTTTGGTTAGCTGTGATGTGCCTACCTGGAGTGTGGGGTGTGGTGGTGTTGTGACCTGTGTCCCCTGGCTTGCCCAGGGCGACACAAGTATATTGACACCACATGTCACAGAACTTTATACTGTTGGGCGGTAAAGAGAAAATTATTGCATTTTGTTTTAGCCTCAGATTTTACACTTTCACACTGGAAAATGGGTAAAACTGGCATCAAAACGGGTCACATTTTCTGCTGAACTTGGCAATACCCACATGTGACTGTACAAGGGGCTACTGATAAGTCTTTTGCTTTTGTGATTCTTTTTTTGTTTCTATGGTAACGAATGTTACATCACATGAAAGCCTTATGCGTCTAATATGTGTTTTCAAACTTTTGTGTTTGTTGCTCATGGCAACAGTGCTCTAAGCATGGGGGGGGGGGGGAATGGCGGAGTCTAATGCAATATTTACAGCAACTGAGAGCAGAGTAGTAACAAAATTCTTGTTTCTGCAAGGAAAGTCCACAAAGGATATTCATGGTGATCTGTCGCAGACATTGGGGGATCAATGCCCTTCATATTCCACAATTAAAAACTGGGTTGTCAAATTTACAATGGGCCACTTCAGCATCAATGATGAGAAACATCCTGGATGACCGAGAGTGGTTGTTCTGGACTTTGTTGATGCTGTGCACAACCTCATACTAGAGAATCAACGAATTTCAGCTAAAGCAATCCTCCCTGAAGAGACAGTTTGAATATTACCCAGAGGAGCATTGCAGCTATAAGGCTCCTCACCACTGACAGCCAGTTTGGTTTGTCAGTCTCCGCAAGGAGAAAATTTTCCCTTTAGACCCCAGTAGAGCTTCTCATTCACAACCTCCCCTCACCTGTCCACAACAGTCACACTCTAAACTCCACTATGGTGAAGACCAAAGAGCTGTTGAAGGACACCCGAAAAAAAATTGTAGCCCTGCACCAGGCTGGGAAGACTGAATCTGCAATAGGCAAGGAGCTTGGTGTGATGAAATCAATTGTGAGAGCAATAATAAGAAAGAATAAGACCACTGATAATCTTCCTCGATATGGAGCTCCACGCAAGATCTCAACCTGTGGGGTCAAAATAATCACAAGAACAGTGAGCAAAAATCCCAGAATCACACGGGGAGACCTACTGAATGACCTGCATAGAGTTGGGACCACCGTAACAAAGGCTACCATCAGTAACACACTACACCACCAGGGACTCAGATCCTGCAGTGCCAGACGTGTTCCCCCTACTTAAGCCAGTACATGTCCGGGCCTGTCTGAAGGTTGCTAGAGAGCATTTGGATTATCCAGAAGAGTATTGGGAGAATGTCATATGGTCTGTGGAAACCAAAGTAGAACTGTT
Source organism: Anomaloglossus baeobatrachus (assembly GCF_048569485.1). Classification (NCBI taxonomy): domain Eukaryota; kingdom Metazoa; phylum Chordata; class Amphibia; order Anura; family Aromobatidae; genus Anomaloglossus; species Anomaloglossus baeobatrachus. Next base: position 411,427,449 of record NC_134355.1, on the reverse strand, counting down.
TGGTAGAAACACAACTCGTCATGTTTGGAGAAGACAGAATGCTGAGTTGCATCCAAATAACACCATTCCTACTGTGAAGCATGGGGGTGGCAACATCATGCTTTGGGGCTGTTTCTCTGGAAAGGGACCAGGACGACTGGTCCGTAAAAGAATTAATGGTGTCATGTATCATGAGATTTAGAGAGCAAACCTCCTTCCATCAGCAAGAGCATTGAAGATGAAACGTGGCTGGGTCTTTCAGCATGATAATGGTCCCAAGCACACCACCAGGGCAACAAAGGAGTGGCTTCGTAAGAAGCATATGAAGGTCTTGGAGTGGCATAGCGAGTCTCCAGATCTCAACCCCATTGAAAACCTTTGGAGGGAGTTGAATGTCCATGTTGCTCAGCGACAGGCCCAAAACACCATAATTTCCAAAACAAAATCTTGACAAATCAGACAAGGTGATTTTCTGGATTTGTTTTCTCATTTTGTCTCTCATAGTTGTGGTCTACCTATGATGTCAATTAGAAGCCTCTCTCCTCTTTTTAAGTGCGAGAACTTGCACAATTGGTGGCTGACGAAATAATTGGTTTTCCCACTGTATCTCCTAAGTGGGTTCCCAAATGTTTGACAACAGATCAGAGAAGCACGGGAATGAAAACTTCCCGGTCCATTTGTTAGCATTTCCGGACTGATGAGAACTTCCTGGATCCACTGATCCCTATGGATGAGACCTGGATTTATTTGTATGACCTTGAAAACAAGGAGCAGGCCAAAGAGTGGAGGCACAGTGGTTTTCCTTGTCCAAAGACGTCCAGGGTGCAAAAATCAACCACTAAGGTGATGGCGTCTTGTGTTCTGGGATAAGGAGGGCGTGCTGCTAGTGGACTACCTTCAAAAGGGTGCCACCATCAATGCAAGGTATTACATTGAACTTTTGGACCAATTGGAGGCAGCTCTGAAGGCCAAAAAGGCGCGGCAAGGTGTCCAAAGGAATCATGTTCCTGCAAGACAACACCTTTGCTCACACTGCGCAAGTGACCATGGCAAAACTGGTAGAGCTCGGCTTCCAGCTGGTTGACCACCCACCTTTGTTCACCAGATCTAGCTCCCTCCAACTATCATTTGCTTCCAGATCTGAAGAAACGCCTCAAGGGTACCAAATTTCACACCATTCCTGATGCCTTTGCTGCTAGGGATGCCTGGTTTGAGGCACAAACAAAATCCTTCTTTTTGCTATGGTTACAAAACTTTGAATACAGATGAAAGAAGTGTGTTAAGTTTCATCATCCAATCTCCTTTCTTTCTGGGTAAAGCCAAAGACCTATCAGCAGCCCCTCGTACAGTTCTGCTTAAACACGCCAGCATACAAGTCATGGGGAACTATATATCTGTAACATGTTCTGCTTACTTTACCTCAGGGTCCCCAACCTTTTTTTACCTTGAGAGCCACAGTCGATATATCATGTTGTCTATCATATATAGTTAAGTGGTTCAATGTGCATCATCCCATATAATTCTATCCAGATAGCCTGGAAGAAAGGGAGGCACATGATAATACTATATCAGCAGAAACTTATTTGGGAATATATATTAGGAAATACGAGGTTAAATATCCTGTGTGAGTAACTTACCCATGAAGATAGACTGCCAGGTTCACTGCCACTGTGCAATATGGAAACGTCTAATTAAGACGTCCTCAGGTGGAATCTATCCATCGGGTATGGCGCATGCGTCGCGGGTGACATCCGTGAGAATCGCACACAGTCCGGCAGCACTCTGACCGGCGCGTGCATGCTCGAGGAGAAATCTCCCGATGACATCATTATAGCATGCGCGTCGGATTTTTATAGGCCGCCGAGTGTATGCACCCGGAAATGTCCGCCGTGGTGCATGCGCACATTGAAGGAATAATCCACTCTAATATCAGTATGTCTCATTATGGGGGCAGGCTATCATATGGCATACAAACCATTTCGGGTGGAATGTGATTACTGCTACAGATGGACCGCTGTAAGATGAAGTAAATATCCATCAGAAAAATATATACTGTGTATATATATATATATATATATATATATATATGTATATGTGTGTGTATATATGTGTATATATATATATATATGTATGTATATATATATATATATATATATATATATATATATATATATATATATATATATATATATATATATATATATAATCATACATACATACGTGTGTGTATGTGTATATATATATATATATATATATATATATATATATATATATATATATATATATATATATATACACATACACACACGTATGTATGTATGTATGATTATATATATATATATATACACATATATACATACACACACACATATAATATATATATATATGTGTGTGTATGTATATATGTGTGTATGTATGTGTATATATATATATATATATATATATATAGAAATATAAATATATTATACGCTACATTAGTATAGAGTAGCATGATAAATATTCAGACAAAAGTGTCATGTTAGTATAACAAATATGAGAATATGCAGCAGACATCACATTCATCATCCCAGAAAAAAGTGGCGAACCTGAGTATATTCCATATTATAGGAAGGTCCCACATCTTATAAGGGGGTATCTCGAATATTAGAAACACTAAAGAATTATCTTAAATCTAGGAATGTTAATAAAGATGAAATTTTAAATAATGGGTCTCATAAATATTGTACTGATGCACAGCATTCATACTCAAATAACCGATAAATACAGTGTATAACAATAATGACATTATCCTAACTGAGAAATGGTAATTAACAATGAGGCAAAAAGGCAATATATAGAGATGGGGATATAGCACCTAAGTGTAGATGGAATTATTGCTTCAGTGAGATGGATTAATCAAGGCATGAAGACGTCACTTTTCAAAAATTCAACGTGTCTGGAATATCAACGTGTTTCAGAGATGGTATGACATTGGATACAAAAATATTGCTCGTGATGGATTATCACTAAACATTAAAAACATAGAGACAAGAACACAATTAAAAATGTATTATTAGGATGCAATATAGATCATATTCAAGGAATAGATAATGGTGGGGTGCATAGATTATAAGAAAGGTGCAACGCTTAATTTTTCGTTTAACCCATTAGGGGACATGGTGCTAGCTAGAGTGACGATCCACCGACACTCCAATTGTGCCAATTGTTTCTTTAAGTCCCCCCCTCTGATACCACAGTGCAAGGCATCAATGCCTTTCACCTTTAGTCCAGAGGGGTCACAATTATGGGCGGTTTTGAAGTGTCCGGGGAGGGTTCTAAGGGATGTAAGATCATCAGTTTGTCTGGAGTTGATAATGTCACGGACATGCTCTCTTGTTCGGACTCGAAGTTGTCTAGAGGTGAGTCCGATGTATATGTTAGAACAAGGGCATGTCGCGTGATAAATGATGTGGGTACTACTACAAGATATATATTTCAAGATCTTGTGGTGTTTTTAGTTACCCGCCCACTCAAACTCCATACTTCTGATTATAGTTCCATCCCTACAGGCTAAACAGTCTCCACATGGGTAACAGCCTTCCCTCCTTTCTGTTCTAGTAGTACCAAAACGGTTTCTAGGCTTAGCCACATAGTGGCTATTGACTAGGTTGTCTTTCAGATTCCTCCCTTTTTGGGGCGTCATTAGGGGGAAATCTGAAAGATTCTTACCCAATACGTCATCTGTTTTTAGAACCTCCCAATGATTCTGTAAGGATGCTTTAATAGATTGCCACTGGCAGTTAAAGGTAGTAATGAATCTGATTTCGTTATTTTGTTTTCTGGGGGGGGGGGCGGGGCATGTTTGAAGAGGAGTTGTTCTTTAGGGGTATGTTTTGCCCTGAGATAACCATGTGTAATGGTTCGGTTGCTATATTCCCTTTCTTTAAAGCGTTCCATGAGGTCCAAAGCTTGGGTTTTGAATTTTTGTTTGGTTGAACATACGTGTCTTGCCCTCAAGAATTGCCCCTTAGGGACGGCCCTAATGGTGGACTGTGTGTGGGCTGTGAATGTCCGTCTGCAATGCACCATCAGCCCCCACCTCAAAGTGTATGTCTAAGAAATCTATACATTTTTGATGTGCATTATATGTTAACTTGATGTTTAAGTCATTATGGTTAAGGTTCTTCATAAAATCTACCAACAGAGACTCTGCACCCTGCCACAGGAACAGCACGTCATCTATATATCGATACCAAAAGATGACATGTTTGGAAAATAAGATGTTGCTATGAAAGATGTTCCGTTCCCATTTACCGAGAAATAGATTAGCGTAAGCTGATGCGCATGCTGCGCGCATGGCGGTGCCACGTCTCTGGAGGTAGAATCGATCCTTGAAAACAGACACGTTGTGGGTCAAAATAAATTCTAAAAGTTCGATAATCAGCCCACGTAAAGGGCCGCCCAAGTTGCTACCCTCAAAGAAGAAGCGCGTCGCCTCTATACCATCGTGATGTGCGATGCAGGGTTTTTTTTATTTTGTTTCTTTTATTGCAACCTTTTCAACACTCGAGTTTAGCAGTGCAAATTATAGGAAAAATGTAGGATATGTGCGCACGTTGCGTTCTGCCGTGACACATATTCCGCAGCGTTTTGCCACTGCATGTGCGTTTCAAAACTCATCAAAACGCTGCATGGATGCATTTTCAATGCAGAATGGATGCATTTTTGACAGTGCGTTCCCACTCCGCTCTGCTACATCACCATAGAGCCGAGTGGGAACGCACTGTCTGTCTAGCTGGCTACTAGACAGAGCCGTGCGATCAGAATTAACTTGGATGAACTTCATTGTCATTGCGCGACTGTCTGCCGCGGCCTGATTTGCGGTCACCGGTGAAGGACTCACTGGTAACCGCAAATCCCCTGAGTGACTGAAGCGAGCCGCACAATCAGCTGTGCCGTCACTCAGCTTACCCGCGGCCAGCTGGAGTCCTCCGCCCGATCACCGCAAATCACCTGATTGAGGGCACCGCTGATCGCGGGTCTCACTTCAGTCACTCAGGTGACCCGCGGTGCCGTCACTCAGGTTACCCGCGGCCACAGCTGTAGTGCTCCACCTGGCCGGGTAACCTGAGTGACGTTATCGCTGACAGCGCGTCTTGCTTCAGTTGCTGCGTGGAGCTGACAGAGCGGTCGTGCTCTACAGCCGCTCCTATCAGCTTCCGATGTAGCAGAGCTGGATGAGTCGTGGGACCTCTGTGGATTATGTCGGACCTGGAGGGCTGTTTGGGGATTTTAATAAAGTTGTGAAAGAGGGTGATTTTGTTTTTATTTTCGTCTTTTATTGCAAATAAAGGATTTTATTGGGTGTATGTGTTTATTTTCTTTAACTTACAGGTTAAGCATGGGGGAGTATCTCGTAGATGCCTGCCATGATTAACCTAGGACTTAGTGGCAGCTATGGGCTTCCATTAACTCCTTATTATCCCGATTGCCACCGCACCAGGGCAATTCGGTATGAGCCGGGTAGAGTCCCGGGACTGCCGCATCTAATGGATGCGGAAATTCCGGGCAGCTGCTGGCTGATATTTTTAGGCTGGGGAGCTCCCCATAACGTGGGGCTCCCCATCCTGAGAATACCAGCCTTCAGCCGTGCGGCTTTACCCTGGCTGGTATCAAAATTGGGGGGGACCGCACGTAGTTTTTGTTTTTTTTTAATTATTGTAATTGGTTGCAATGAGACAGCTGTCACTCAGTCTGGGGGCTCATCTGAATGCAACCAATCATAGGCGCCGGTGGGCGGGGGAAGCAGGGAATACGAGATGGAATAATGAGTGGGCCGGCATTTTCAAAAGCAGGAGAAGCTGCCAGAGCAGTGTGACAGCTGTGCACAGTGCCGTTTCGGTGATCGGTGAGTATGAAAGAGAGAGGGAGAGACTGACTGACCGACAGAGAGAGACTGACCAACCAACTGACAGAGAGAGAGACCGACATAGACCGAGAGACAGAGAGATCGACATCGATTTCAATGGGTGGAAAATACATCCAAAACGCACAAATGAAGTGACATGTTGTTTTGTAGAACGCAGTGTTTTGGCAAAATATTTCAGCAGCCGAAACGCTGCATTCTAAAACGCAACGTGCGGATGGAATTTGTACAATCTTCATAGATTGTGCTGGGGACGCAGGACGCGTATGTTTACGCTGCGGTGCAAAACGCAGCGTAAACGCATGAAAAAACTCAACATTCGCACACAGCCTTACTCCATTCCACTGCTAGAGTAGACCTCTCACAGACTCCAATGTAAAGATTCGCCAAAGTCAAAATTTTGGTGCCTGGTGTAACATAAGCCATCCACATTTTCCACTAGACCCTACTCCTTTTGTCAGTGTCTAAAACTTATAACTATGGTACAAATCACAGAAGAGGAGGGGGGGTACAAATTGTGCCAGAATTCAAGCACACATAACTTAATAAATCTCCTCAGTGGGGGGTGCTTTACTTAAAATGCATGAACAAACTCCTGAAACTTTTCTTTATTCAAATACCTTGTTGCTTTATCTTGCAGGCAGTATTGTATCGCTTTTTGCCGGTCTTGCATTTGGATTGATTTCAGGCTATGGGGCTATATGTGTTTCATACAATCAAAGGGATATCAAGATATCACTAAGTAAGTACAATTTATATTCTTGTAGGAATGGTGTTTGGTTTTCTGCACTTTGATCGTTTTGTGATGGGAGAATGTTAGTCATGTCTACAGAAAATTGTCAATACTAGCAGGATAGCAGGATTAATGTAAAGCTAAACACCTTCTCCTCAGTTCTAGAGGGCTGTCGCTAAGATATAAACTGAACTTTGCTCCCATTTTCCTACAGCTGAAATCCAGTATCTGACTTTTTTTTTCTATGTACACAAAAGGCCTTTTTCTCTCAAATATTAATCACAAATTTGTCTAAATTTGAGTTATGAGCACTTCTCTTTTGCCAAAATAATCCATCCTCCTCACAGGTGTGGCATATAAAGATTACACAGGTGTGCCTTAGGCTGGCCACAATAAAAGGCCACTGTAAAATGTGGAGTTTTATCACACAGCACATTGCCCGAGATATCACAAGTTTTGAGGGAGCATGGAATTGACATGCTGACTGCAGGAATGTCCACTAGATCTGTTGCCTGTGAATTGAATATTTATTTCTCTACCGGTAAAATATATCTTTGTACTGTGTACCGTGAACTTTTCAGTTAGCCATTAAGGCTAGGGCCCCACTTTGCGTTTTTACCTGCGTTTCTGCAGCATTTTTAGAAGCACCTTTTTCATGCCAAATGGCCTGCGTTTTGCCTTTCCATGATCTTCTATGGATAAATGTGATTTCCAGACCCCACTTTGCGTTTTAAAACGCTGCGTTAATTTGCATATTTTGTGGCAAAAACCATGTGTTGAAAGAAGCAGCATGTCAATTGTTTTTGCCATTTTGGGTGCGTTTTGCTAACATCGAAGTCAATGAGAAATGGCCAAAACCAAGATTCCTTCAAATTCCTGCATTTTACCTGCTTTTTCAATGCAGAAAACATGCGTTTTGCACTACCAAAACAAATTGCTTTTTCCTTTCGTCACGACAGCACCCACGAGAGAGGGATCCGCCCCCTTCAGGACAGGAAACCTACAGATAAAAAAGGGGCAGTCCCCCTCCCTCATCAGTTGGTTTCCTGTCCTGCTGGGATCGGAACCTACAGTACCTGGGTCCTGTTGAGTCTGTGCGGTCTCCAAGGGAACGGCGGAGCTCTGGATCCGGAAGCACGGTCGGTGGAGCTCCCCTCGTGGACTCCGTCCTCCGGTGCACCTCGTCCTCTTTCTCCTGGTCCGGCTTTGCCTCCAGGGATATGACGCCTGCAGCAGGGTGTGCTTCTACCGGATCGTGTGCGCGGCGGGGGGGGGTCCCTGCCGCGTCGAAGGTGCACGCTTCCCTGCTGCAGTGACCCGGAAGTATACAGGAGCACTTCCGGGGGAGCGGCCGGGAAGGTTCCTCGTGAAGCCCGTGGTCCCCTCCATCCTGGCCGGACGCTGCGGTGCTGGTAAGTCTATTGCGGTCGGGCCGGAGCCTCTCCCTGACGCGTGCCTGCGTCTTCACCGCTGCCCGGCGAACACACTGTGCTCGGTGGCCGGCGCCTCTCCCTGTGGCGCGGGCTGCGCCTTCCGGCTGCACGGCGGGTGCGCTGTGTCCGGGGCCGCGTCCACGCTCTGTCTCCTCGGCGGTGTCTCGGCAGTGCACGGAGGATCGTCCCGGAGTCCCTGCCTGCGCTGGTCCGGGGTCGGTGCGTGGCTTCGGGCCGGGCTGTGTGGCTTCCTGATCGGACTTTGGAGCTGGATTCTGCCGCATGGCCCGGGGCCCCTGTAGCCTCTGTGTTTGCCTGGCCCCCTGTGCCTCTGTGGACTCCTGGCCCCTGTGGCCTCCGTGGACTTCGGGGCCCTATGGCCTCTGTGGACTCCAGGCCCCTATGGCCTCTGTGGACTCCAGGCCCCTGTGGCCTCTGTTGACTCCAGGCCCCTGTGGCCCCTGTGGCCTCTGTGGACTCTGTGGTCTCCTGGCTCCTGTGGACTCCTGGCTCCTGTGGCCTCTGTGGACTCCTGGCTCCTGTGGCCTCTGTGGATTCCTGGCCCCTGTGGCCTCTGTGGCCCCTGTGGCCCCTGTAGGCTCCTGGCCCCTGTAGGCTCTGTGCCCTTGTGGCCCCTGTCGGCTCCTGGCCCCCTGTGGGCTCCTGGCACCTGTGGCCTCTGTGGGTTCCTGGCCCCTGTGGCCTCTGGCACCTTCTGGTCCCTGTGGCCTCCGGGCCCCTGTGCCTCTGTGTCTCCTGGCCCATGTGGCCTATGTGTTTTTCTGGCCCATGTGGCCTGTGTGTGTCCTCCGGGCCTCTGGGCCTCTGAGCCTCCTGACCTCGGTGGCCTCTGGGCCTCCTGGCCTCTGTGGCCTCTGGGCCTCCTGGCCTCTGTGGCCTCTGGGCCTCCTGGTGTCTGTGACCTCTTTGTCCTCTAGCCCCCCTGTCTTCTGGTCTCGCGCCCTCCGGGCCTCTGGCCTCTGGCCTTCCCGGCCTCTGGGCCTCCTGGCCTTTGCGCTTCCTGGGGTTGGGTCCATGGGCCTCCTGGTCCCTGTACCTCCTGGCCTCCGGCCCTCCTGGCCTCGGGCCTCTGTGTCTCTGGGCCTCGTGCTCCGGGCCTCGTGCTTCCTGGCGTGTGCCTCTGTTCCTCTGTGCTGCCTGCTCTTGGTCCTCTGTGCCTCATGACCTTGGTCCTCTGTGCTGCCTGCCCTTGGGCCGCTGTGTCTCCTGGCCTGGGGCCGCTGTCCCCCCTGGCCTTTGACCGCTGTGCCTCTGGCCTCGGGCCTCTGTGCCTTCTGGCCTCGGGCCTCTGTGCATTCTGGCCTCGGGCCTCTGTGCCTTTCGGGCCTCTGTGCCTTCTGACCTCGGGCCTCTGGGCCTTCTGGCCTCGGGCCTCTGTGCCTTCTGGCCTCGGGCCTCTGTGCCTTCTGGCCTCGGGCCTCTGTGCCTTCTGGCCTCGGGTCTCTGGGCATTCTGGCCTCGGGCCTTTGTACTTCTTGGCCTCGGGCCTTTGTGCCTCCTGGCCTCGGTGCCTCCTGCCTTCGGGCCTCTATGTGTACTGTCTCTGTGCCTTGGGCTTCCTGGCCGCGCGCCTTGGTTGCCTCCTGACCTCGTGCTCCTGCCTCGGTGCCTCTGGCCTCTTGGCTTCCTGGTCTCTGTGGCTTCCTGGCCTCTGTGTGGCTTCCTGGCCTCTGTGTGGCTTCCTGGCCTCTGTGTGGCTTCCTGGCCTCTGTGTGGCTTCCTGGCCTCTGTGTGGCTTCCTGGCCTCTGTGTGGCTTCCTGGCCCCTGTGTGGCTTCCGGGCCTCTGTACGGCTTCCTGGCCTCTGTGTGGCTTCCTGGCCTCTGTGTGGCTTCCTGGCCTCTGTGTGGCTTCCTGGCCTCTGTGTGGCTTCCTGGCCTCTGTGTGGCTTCCTGGCCTGTGTGTGGCTTCCTGGCCTCTGTGTGGCTTCCTGGCCTGTGTGTGGCTTCCGGGCCTGTGTGTGGCTTCCTGGCCTCTGTGTGGCTTCCTGGCCTCTGTGTGGCTTCCTGGCCTCTGTGTGGCTTCCTGGCCTCTGTGTGGCTTCCTGGCCTCTGTGTGGCTTCCTGGCCTCAGTGTGACTTCCTGGCCTGTGTGTGGCTTCCTGGCCTGTGTGTGGCTTCCTGGCCTGTGTGTGGCTTCCGGGCCTGTGTGTGGCTTCCGGGCCTGTGTGTGGCTTCCTGGCCTCTGTGTGGCTTCCTGGCCTCTGTGTGGCTTCCTGGCCTCTGTGTGGCTTCCTGGCCTCTGTGTGGCTTCCTGGTCTCTGTGTGGCTTCCTGGCCTCTGTGTGCCTTCCTGGCCTCTGTGTGCCTTCCTGGCCTCTGTGTGCCTTCCTGGCCTCTGTGTGCCTTCCTGGCCTCTGTGTGCCTTCCTGGCCTCTGTGTGCCTTCCTGGCCTCTGTGTGCCTTCCTGGCCTCTGTGTGCCTTCCTGGCCTCTCTGTGCCTTCCTGGCCTCTGTGTGGCTTCCTGGCCTCTGTGTGGCTTCCTGGCCTCTGTGTGGCTTCCGGCCCTCTGTGTGGTCCGGGCCTCTGTGTAGTTCCGGGCATCGGGGCCTCCTGGCCCCGTGCCTCTGTGCTTCCTGGCTCCGGCCTCTGTGCCTCTTAGCCTCTTGGCCTCTGTGCCTCTTGGCTCCGGCCTCTGTGCCTCTTGGCCTCTCTGCCTCTTGGCCTTTGTGCCTCTTGGCTTCTTGGTCTCTGTGCCTTCTTGGCCCCTGTGCCTTCTTGGCCTCTGGGCCTCCTGGCCCCATGCCTCTGTGCCTCCTGGCTCCGGCCTCTTGGCTTCTGTGCCTATTGGCCTCTTGGCCTCTGTGCCTTTTGGCCTCTGTGCCTTTTGGCCTCTGTGCCTCTTGGCCTGCTGTGCCTTCCTGGCCTCTGTGCCTTCCTGGCCTCTGTGGCTTCCTGGTCTCTGTGCCTTCCTGGCCTCTGTGCCTTCCTGGCCTCTGTGCCTTCCTGGCCTCTGTGCCTCCTGGCGTGGGCCTCCTGGCCCTATACCTCCTGGCTCCGGCCTCTATGCCTCTGTGCCTCTTGGCCTCTGTGCCTCTTGGCCTTTGTCGTCTTGGTCCTTGTGCCTCTGTGCCTCGGGGCCTCTGTGCCTCTTGGCCTCTGTGCCTCTTGGCCTCTGTACCTCTTGGCCCTTGTGCCTCGATGCCTCTTACCTCTTGGCCTCTGTGCCTCTGTGCCCCTTGGCCTCTGTGCCTCTTCGCCTCTATGCCTCTTGGCCTCGGGGCCTCTTGGCCTCCGTACCTCTGTGCCTCTTGGCCTCTGTGCCTCTTGGCCTCTGGGCCTCTGTGCCTCTTGGCCTCTGGGCCTCTTGGCCTCTTGGCCTCTGTGCCTCTTGGCCTCTGGGCCTCTTGGCCTCTAGGCCTCTGTGCCTCTGGGCCTCTGTGCCTCTTGGCCTCTGGGCCTCTTGGCCTCTGGGCCTCTGGGCCTCTGTGCCTCTGGGCCTCTGTGCCTCTTGGCCTCTTGGACTCTGTGCCTCTTGGACTCTGGGCCTCTTGGACTCTGGGCCTCTAGGGCTCTGTGCCTCTTGGCCTCTGTGCCTCTTGGCCTCTGAGTCCTCGGGGCCTCCTGGTCGTGTGGGCCTGTGTTCTCGTCCTGCGTCTCTAGGCCTTGCGCTTTTATGCTTGCTCCTTGCGGCGCTCCTGCCTTGCGCCTCTGCCGCCTTGCGCCTCCCTGACCTTCCTCCTGGCCTGGCGCCTCGGACTTCCTGCTTCGCCTCTGAGTCTCTTCTCCTCCTCGTCCGGTACGGTGCCGTCCCTGTTCCTCTGTCTCTTGGTCGCCCTTGCTTCTGCTGGGCAAGTTCGCGCCTGTCCGGCCCTGTCCGTTGGTCCTTCCTTCCTTAGGGTGTTCCGGTTCGGGTTGTTCTCCTGCCGCGCGGGGTGTCTTTGGGTTTTTTCCCGCGCGGGGTGCTTTCTCCATTCCTTCGTTTCGGGGGGCTCTGTCCTCGCCTATGTCGCTAGGTCGGCCCCTTGGCGGCGGGGTTGGTCTTTGTTCTTTGTCTTTCAGGATTCCGGCTGTGGTCCTCGCGTGGCGTGACGTCCCTTATCCCGATGGCTGTGGGATGCTGTTTCCCTATCGTCTGTGGTGATGCGAGTTCCTCTGGCCTCCTCGGTGTCGGATCCTTCTCCTGGGCGGTTGCCTCCCCCTTGGGTGAATGTGACCTGTGTCTCCATCGATGGTATTGTACGGCTGCACCCTGGTCCTCTCCGTCCGCCTTTCCGGGCTCTGCCGGCTGGCCTTTGTTCTTCCACTGTCTTCCCTTGGAGGCTTGGCCCTTCGCGCAGTTTTTTCCCACCCTCTGAGTGTATTCTCTCTAAGTCTCTCGTGGGTGCTGTCGTGACGAAAGGAAAAGACTATATTACTTACCGGTAATGGGATTTTCCTGAGTCCATGACAGCACCCTTTACACCCCTGCCCTTTCTTGTTTGTTTTTCACCATTTGGTGTCCTGGGATTGTCAATTTTGTATATTCATTCATTGGCGGTTCCTCTCCCGGTTCTCTGCAACCAACTGATGAGGGAGGGGGACTGCCCCTTTTTTATCTGTAGGTTTCCTGTCCTGAAGGGGGCGGATCCCTCTCTCGTGGGTGCTGTCGTGGACTCAGGAAAATCCCATTACCGGTAAGTAATATAGTCTTTTGAACCTCAAAATAATGATTTCATATGTCCCTTTACACACACACACATACATACACATACACATAGAAAAATATACTTTTATTGCTATTTTACCAATAAAATGTATATTACCGCTATAATTTCATGAAATATATCCATTTTAATTATTTTTTCCATTAATATAGATCTGATCCTTTTTTTTCTCTTTTTTTTCAGTCTGTTTGACAGTTTCAACTTTATTTATCAGTGTCTTGATGTTCAAAACGCATCTGTCAAAACGCAGGTGAAAAAGCATGCAAAAAGCGCTTAAAACGCATAAATACGCATGCGTTTTTAGCGCTAAATTTCTGGAAAAGGCATCTTTGGTCAAATCAATTAAGCCCAAAACGTGCGTTCTGAACTGCAAGTAGGAGAACGCAAAGTGGGGCTTTAGCCTAAAAGGTATCAACCACTGAGGACTTCAATTCTTTTAAACAATTTTTTATTTCTCTACCATAAGTCGTCTCCAAAGGCATTTCAGAGAGTTTGGCAGTGCATCCAACTGGCCTCACATCCACAGACCACACCAGCCCAGGACCTCAGCATCCAGCATCTTCACCTCCAAGATCATCTCCGATCAGCCTCCTGGACATCTGCTGCAACAATTGGTTTGCATAACCAAAGAATTTCTGTATAAACTGTCAGAAACCTTCTTAGGGAAGCTCATCTGCATGCTTGTCATCCTCATTGGGGTCTCCACCTGACTGCATTTTATCGTCATAACTGACTTAAGTGTGCAAATGCTCACATTCAACGGCATCTGCCACGTTGGAGAGATGTTCTGTTCACAGATGAATCCTGATTTTCACTGTATAGGGCAGATTGCACACTGGCAAATGGTGGTGACACCAGACACTGACTGGTTTTCTGCCACCTCTTCTATACTGTACAACTCCACATTTTTAGAGTGGCCTTCTATTGTGACCAGCCAAAGACACACCTGTACAATAATCATGCTGCCTAGTCAGCATCTTGATACACCTGTGAGGTGGATGGATCTCAGAAAAGGAGAAGTGATCACGAACACAGGTTTAGACAAATTAATGAACAATATTTGAGAGAAAAATGCCTTTTGTGTACATAGAAAAATCAATCAACAGAAATTGCCGCAGCTACCTACCCCTGGGCATCAGCCGTATTGCTTTTGTAGACGGCAGACGGTAATCCTCCACATACACTGGGCAAGTGGTGCTTATCCCCCAAGCAAAAAAAATTCCTGGATAGAGTCCAACAATAGAGATAGGGCAGCACTCACCAGCGTCCGGTAAAAGAGACTTTATTTATTCATGGTGCAGGTAAAAAAGCAGGAGCAGAGTGGACAGCAGGGCCCCCTCATGGACGACAGCCGTTTCGCGTGTACTCACGTTTATTTATTCATGGTGCAGGTAAAAAAGCAGGAGCAGAGTTGACAGCAGGGCCCCCTCATGGACGACAGCCGTTTCGCGTGTACTCACGCTACCCGAGGAAGCGTGAGTACACGCGAAACGGCTGCCGTCCATGAGGGGGCCCTGCTGTCAACTCTGCTCCTGCTTTTTTACCTGCACCATGAATAAATAAAGTCTTTTTTTACTGGACGCTGGTGAGTGCTGCCCTATCTCTATTGTTGGACTCTGTACATAGAAAAATGATTAATCTTTGAGTTCAGCTGATAAACACCACTTGTCTTTGCTCTCCTTTTTCATATTTTTGTTCAGTGTGTGTATATATAAAGCTTCTGATCCTGTACAGACACTGCTACAGCCAGCGTGCCATCTAGCGGTGGCATGTGACTTTAAAAGTTATAACTATTTCACAACAAAATTGCAACTTGTGAAAGTGACGACATCTGTATTGACAAAAAAACATTCTGAAAAAATGATTCACAAAGTTTAACGGCAACTTTTTTTTTTTGTAAATTATCAATTTCTATTTTTTTATTTATTTATTTTTTTGTCCTAGTTCTATGGGATGTATTTAACAGTCCAAGCACCAGAGCCCTCTTTTATTAAGCTTTAAATTTTATTTTTTATTTTTTTTCTTTCTCCCACATACTGGTGTCTGTGTCTTGTTTTGGTGCTTCCTTTCCAATTTGACTATGGGGAAAGTGACCAAGCAAAAGATAACTAAATGAATAAACTAAAATATAATTCATTTTTATTAACCAAGCCTATCAGTTAAATGGCAGCTATTATTCACTGAATAAAGTAAATGCACCAAAATCGTAATAGAATCTTACAAAAATAGACTAATTCACATCCTCCAAATAATCATCAGTTATCTTATTGTGAATGAAAGACATACTTTACACTTGTTTTGAAATATCCAAGGCATTATTCACATTTAGTCCAATTCCCATCACACTCTGTGAGGAAGGTATCATCATTGATGACACTCTCCTGATCCAGTAACCATGATCCCACAAGTAAATATTTAATTCTCTTTATAAAAGGAAATTCAGCAGTTTAGTAGTAGGATAATCATAACTAAGCTATGAAAAGCTAGTAATTTCAGTCTCGCTTTAGCCTTTTTGGTTCTAAAGATTGCAATCTATCCAAAACCTGTCTCTGCTTGAGAATTTGGACCCGATTACCTCCTCTCTGTAGCTTCACCTGCTCCAAGGTTTGAAAATGCAATGGAGAAACATTGTCCACATTGCAGTGAGGTGGTATAGGCAGTAACTTTCGTCTATATATATATATATATATATATATATATATATATATATATATATATATATATATATATATATATATATATATATATATATATATATATATATATATATATATATATATTATATAATATATATATATATATATATATATTCCTTTTTTCTTTCTTTTCTTGACAGATCTTGTGTATGGATAACTTTTTTTTTTTTTTTTTTTGTAGGGTCATTTTTCCAACAAAGTCCACACGGACATTGCAGCATGCAAACTACAAAATTACGTGTGTGTGTGTGTCTGTGTGTGTGTGTTTTTAAAAAAAATAAAAAATTGTTTCATAGGTTTTCATCCGTATTTATTAGCAAAGGGACTTTTGCCCTTCTGAATTGTACACATTGCTCGAGAGTTATTATACGAGAACTTTTTCATCATCCATATACAGACTTCGTAAAAAAAAGTCTGTATATGGATGATGAAAAATGTTTTTGTGTAATAACTTGAGCAATGTGTACAATTCAGAAGAGCAAAAGTCCCTTTTCTAAATGTGGATAAAAACCTCTGAACCAATTTTTTTTTTTTTTTTTCTTTTTACAATGCTGCCAAATATTAGCCAATGTTTTTCTGTTCTGTTTCTAATCATTTTATTGAATAGCCCCTTTTGCCAGAGTTTAAATGAAACCTGTCAAGTGCAATATGCACCCAGAATCATGAGCAGTTCTGGGTGCATATTGCGAATCCCTGCCTAACTGTCCCTGTATACACTAGCATAGATAAAGAGATTTTTTTTCACCGTAAGCTAATGAGCGAGGGCAGTAGTCCCCTGGGCGTTGCTTCCCTTGCCATTCACCCCCATTAGCATGTTAGTACGTCTCTGTAAGTGTGCTATCATGCTAATGAATACGCAGTGTCACAGGATGTTCTCACTCACCTATCCGCCGCCATCGCCAACCGTCGCTGGATTTTAGCTTAGTGCGCATGACCCCGGAGTTTGGGTCATGCGCACTACATCAATTTGAAGCCAGGACACATACACCCGGCTTCATAGTGCGCATGACCCAAACTCCGAGGACATACGCACTGAGCCGAAATCCCCCGTTGGACGTGATGGCAGCGGATAGGTGAGATCATCCTGTGACTCTGCGTGTTCATTAGCATGTCCACAAAACCTGTCTTATTTTTATGTTGGATAACCCTTTTTCATTTTTGGGGTCGTTTCTCCAAGTAGAAGTACATGATCCATCAAAAAAAAGCTACTGCCTATACCATCACACTCTGAAATGTGGACAATGTTTCTCCACTGTGTTTTCAAACCTTGGAGCAGGTGAAGCTACAGAGAGGAGGTAATCGGGTCCAAATTCTCAAGCAGAGACAGGTTTTGGATAGATTGCAATCTTTAGAACCAAAAAGGCTAAATCGAGACTGAAATTACTAGCTTTTTATAGCTTAGTTATGATTATCCTACTACTAAACTGCTGAATATCCTTTTATAAAGAGAATTATTTACCTGCAGGATCATGGTTACTGGTGCAGGAGAGTTTGTCATCAATGATGATGCTTTCTTTACAGGGCGTGATGGGAATTGGACTATATGTGAAGACGTCCCCAGCGAAACGCACGTCAGTACTTGTCCTTATTCATCTGCTCCTGGCATAGTATCCACAGCCTGACACTTGTCCTTTTATAGCTGTTTATGTGTCCTTAACTTTCTCTTTGCCTCTCCTGTTGTTTGTGTCGCGGGCGGGGAGGAGGGTGTCAGCACACTACGCTCACCCCTTCTGCTTGGGTCCGGCGGCTGCTGCTCAGTGGTGGCTCGAGCTGTGGGCCGGATCCCGGGGGTTTCTCGAGCGGCACTCCTCGCCCGTGAGTGAAAGGGGTTGTTTGGGTGTGGGGATTGTTTATTGTCCGTGACGCCACCCACGGTTGTGGTGATTGCACCACCGCTGCTCTGGATGGGGATCCCGGGGATGGTGATGCGGAGCAGCCAGGTGTTGTGTTGCCCCTCCGTGGGTAGGGGTTGGTGATCCCGGGGCCCGGTGATGGCTTGGGGGGTGCAGGGCCTGGTGGGCGCAGGGACGCGGGGGCAGCGCTGTACCTTGCGGCACTGTGGTACTCACTCAGCCTGAGACGTTGACACAGTTTTTACGGTAAACCAGACTGCTGGTAAGACGGTCCCACGGACGGCTGCACTTGCTCTCCCGGTAGGTGACGGTGATGTCCCTTTTCCTAGCACCTTGGTGTACTTGTTGGTTGCGATGGGTCCCCACCGGTAACCCGCTCCCCGGCTTCAAGCTGGACCGGAGGAGCTCTACTCTTTGCCCGCAGGCGCTGGCCCTAAGAAACTGGTGCCTTGGCGGTGGCGGTGTCTCTCTTACACTGGCTGGGCTGTTGCCTTCAATCGGGACTTGGTTGTTGGGGGATCTACGTCCCCTTCACTGACGGATTCGGCAAATTACGGCGACTCCAAGCCTTGCCGGGGTCCGAGAGGCCCCTGCCCTGGTGCTGACTGTCCTTCGGAACACTGCTCCAGACCACCGGGCACACAGCCTACGGGGTCCTTCCAGGAACTTCCAAACGGTCCCCCTTCAGACAGTCACCGCCGTTGCTGACCTTGCTGACCTGCCCTGCACTCAGCTGGACTCTTCAGGCTTTGCACACTCTTTCTGTTCTGTCACCACTCTTGCTTTCCTCCTTTACTACTTTTCTTTCTTCACTTTCGCTTAGCTGTTTACTTTAGCCCTGTCTGGGCTACTCCTCCACTCCTTCCACTTCCTCCTCCCTGACTCAACTCCAGCTCTAGACTGCCTGGTACTTCCCGCCTCCAGAGCTGTGATCTCCTCGGTGGGCGGAGCCAACCGCCTGGCCCACCCCCTGGTGTGAATCATCAGTCTCTGGAGGAAGGCAACAAGGATTTTTGGTTAGCTTAGATGTTTCTACCTGGGATGTAGGGTGTGGTGGTGTGCGACCTGTGTCCCCTGGCTTGCCCAGGGCGACACATTTGTTTTCTATTGTATTTGGGCCAGTGCAATACGTTTTGGGCTACCGCTTTTTCATATATTCAACTTTTGGGATTATATAGTGGCTATTTCCTAGTCCCTTTTATTGCCTTCTCTCTTTACTTGTATTACATTTTGTACGGATGGGCAAGTGCAATATTTCTGGCCTATATACTGCTTGTGCTTTTTTTTTGTTTTGTGGCTGCTCGTATATCCCTGTTTTTTTTTTTTTTTTTGTTTTTGTTTTTTTTTCTTCTGTTCCCTCCTCTGATGGCATTTGTTATATTGATTGGATAGTGCAATATTTTGTTGGGTTTTTTTTGTAACACTTTTCTAGGTTTGTATAGATATATTTCCAGTCAATATTTTTGTCTGAGATTCATCATTCAATTGTATTCACCTCTTGGGATTGTGCAATACCCCCTCTTTATTGAGTTCTAATATGAGAAAGATAGATAGATTACATAGATCGATCGATCGATGTCATGCACGTGTGCTTAAATAGGAAGCTTATGAAAGGAACGTTTTTTGGCTTATCTTTCTCTTTCAATGTTTTTTATCCTTCATGTTTCAATAAAGGTGTGATTGATTTTTATTCCTTGGCTATTTACTCTATTATTTTTAAAGGAATTGTTATATGTGACTAATGCCTTGGATATTTTAAACCAAGTATAAAACATGTCTTTCGTTCACAGGATGATAACTGAAGATTATTTGGAGGATGTGAATTAGTCTATGATATGATTTTTGTACATAATAGTAATGTTGTTTCACTATTTGAGGATTTTTTTTTCTCCCTTTTGTTCACTGAACACATTCCTACCATTTAAATGGTAGGCCTTGTTAATAAAATGACTGAAATATATTTAATTTTAGATATTTTTGCTTTAGCACATAATATAATTTAATATAATATATAATTTGAAGTGGATGATAATGCCAGTAATAGGTCTATATATATATGGTTGAAAACTCGCTGAATAAATTTGTATTAATTCTTCGTATGTATTTTTAGTATGCTTGTTTTTGTTTTTATTCTCATTTTATTATAAATTGTGTTTTAACACATTTATGTAAGATTGTTTATATTATGAGGAATAGACTTTGTAACTTGTAATTGCATTAGGGCAATTCAGGTGTTCGGTACACACCCTATTTAATGAAGTGCATTCACAATGAGAGGTTCTACCAGCCAACAGGTCATATTTGATATTTAGATCTTGAACATCATGTTTGGACATTTTAAAATCTATTTGATGCTTTTTATTTAAGTGTTTTCAAAGTGAGTGCTGATCCTCCTTTTTATAATGATTGGGGAGGCCGTCCTATGGTAAAGCACCACAACGTTACAGGGAGTGCCTGCCTGAACTTCATTGGTGTGTGTGTGTGTGTGTGTGTGTTTTGTTTTTTTTGTAGTATAATGTCCCACTAGCTCTGCATGGGTTTGAGCTGCCTACTTCATAATTTGGAATCTCTTATTGCAGCATATGAAGTATTTCTGATTCTTGGTGTTTGCTAGCGCCCCATACATAAGGCAGTTCTATTCCACGTTTCGTAGAATTCTTAAAATGTTGCTATACACTAAGCAATATTCCATATATCCAGGTAGTGGAAAGTATATACCCATAAATTCAATCTAATATATAAAGCTCAGTGTATGTTTGTATGTCCGCTAAAGGAATTTGCACCGTCGCATTTACAATCACGAAATTTTGCACAGACGACCCATGTGACCCAGGGAACGTCATAGACTGTGTTTTGACGGGAAAATTTAACCCCGCGCTATACAGTCAAACTCCAAAATCCTGCCTCCATTATACTGAATGGAGATGGGAGCTACTGGCTATTAATAGCAACTGTCAGTGGTTGCTATTGGAATAAAATAAACTGTTAGTATAAGAAGCTTATGTGTGAGGTAATAAGATGTCGGTGGTGAGACGGATAGAGACAGACAGAAAAAGAGACAGAGACACGGCCAAAGAGTCAGGCCGGCCAAAGAGTCAGGCCGACCAAAGAGTCACACAGACAGACAGCGACTGGGAGAGAGACAGAGAGACAGCGACTGGGAGAGAGACAGAGAGACAGCGACTGGGAGAGAGACAGCGACTGGGAGAGAGACAGCGACTGGGAGAGAGACAGCGACTGGGAGAGAGACAGAGAGACAGCGACTGGGAGAGAGACAGAGAGACAGCGACTGGGAGAGAGACAGAGAGACAGCGACTGGGAGAGAGACAGAGAGACAGCGACTGGGAGAGAGACAGAGAGACAGCGACTGGGAGAGAGACAGAGAGACAGCGACTGGGAGAGAGACAGCGACTGGGAGAGAGAGAGACAGCGACTGGGAGAGAGACAGAGAGACAGCGACTGGGAGAGAGACAGAGAGACAGTTACTATCCCGGGCAACACCTAGGTACTACAGCTAGTATATTTTTAAAAAGTAAAATTTGTATATGCTTCATAACTACGTACTGGTCACTTTTTATCCTAACCTAGCCTTTTATGCATCTACAGCCCATTCAGATCCCAATCTGTCTTGTGCAAGTATCTTAAGCACCGTCTGCACTGGGTCAAAAAAAAAACAAAAAACTGGTGCAGGACAGATGGGATGATAGAAGTGGGTCAGTGAGTTTTTGTAATTTTAACTAAAGAGAAGCTAATGAACTCCCAGGATTCTGGTCCAGCAGCCACTTCACTGCTCATCAGACTTGAGCCCTGCAAACTGCCTCATTATTAATTCTCTCAATTTTTTTTTTTTTGTTCATACCAATGATCATTTGCTTTCTTTACACAGTTGCTGCAGCAGCTCTGACTATAATAATGGGCGTGAGGTACAATCACAGTAGGAAACTCATGCCTGCTGGATTAGTAACAATAATAAGGTGAGTTTAATTTTTCTTCCAATTGCAAAGCAAGAATTACCCAATGTACTCTGCTGCTGAAGTGTGTGTGTCCCATTATTCGTGCACACACTCTCTTTATAAAAAGAGTTGCAGCAGGATTTTTCACCTTGGCTGTAAATTATCTGCTTTTAATACTGCATATGAGTTCATGACAGCACACAGAGACAGAGCCGGGGAATGACAATGAAGTCAGGTGAAGTTCATTCTCATTGCCTGCCTCTGTGTCTGCTGTCAGCGGGCATGTAGCAGAGCTGAATTGCCGGGGGACCGCACTGACAAAAATGCATAAAAAATGCATCCAAAATACATGCGTTTGGATGCATTCTTTTTGCCCAAACAGTGTCAAGTCTGCCAGAGGGTGCGCTTTTTTTCTGCACTGGTCAGGTCATAGTGTGCGCACATGCCCTAAGGGTAAGTTCACACACTGCGTTTTTTTTACGCTGCGTTTTTGTGCGTTTTTTGCAGCAAAAAACGCACAAACGCACCCACGGCAAAAAACGCATGCCATACATGAACAATGCTATTAAACAGTGTTGAAAAAAAAAAGTCTGATGTCATTTCCTTCTTCAAGATGTTTTTCATTCTCCACTAGTGTATGCAGGAGAGCAGACAGCTGCAGAACTACAAGGCTCAGCATGCTCCATCCAGGACTGTATGCTGGAGGGAGAGGCAGGGGGAGCAGAACTACAAGGCTCAGCATCTTCCATCCAGGACTGTATGCAGGAGTTTTTTGCCCCCTCAAAAAATGACGTGGGCTTCGCCATATTTTTGTATGCTAGCCAGGTACAGCAGGCAGGTACGGGCTGCCCCCAACCCCCAGCTGCCTATTTGTTCCCGACTGGGAACCAAAAATACAGGGACGCCCTTTTTTTTTTTTTTTTTTTTTTATTTCATGAATTTCATGAAATAATTAAAAAAAAAAAAAAGACGTGGGCTTCGCCCAATTTTTGAGTCCAGCCAGGTACAACTTGGCAGCTGGGGATTGGAATCTGCAGTGCTGGGTGCCCAAGCTTTCTGGGCACCCCCGCTACAAATTGCAGTCTGCAGCCACCCCAGAAAATGGTGCTTTCATAGAAGCGCCATCTTCTGGCGCTGTATCCAACTCTTCCAGCTGCCCTGATGCCGGGTGGCTCGCTGGGTAATAATGGGGTTAGGGCTAGCTGTATATTATCAGCTGGCCCTAAGCCCGAAATTCATGGTGTCACGCCAATATTAGACATGGCCACCATGAATCTCTAGTAAAGATAAAAAAAACACAACACACAGAAAAATATTTTTATTAGAAATAAGACAACACAATTAGTGACTCCATCTTTATTGAAATAGAGAACCCCCCCCCCCCCCCCCGCAGTAATCCTGGGTCAAGGGTCCCACGCCATCCAATCCGGATCCAATATCATCTGATCGGTTTGCTGGAAAGCAAAGCGATCAGATGATGTCAGGTTCAAGGGCCTGAATCACATCACACATCAGCTGATTGTATAAAAGCCGTTTCTACAATCCGCTGATGCATCAGTGCAAAAAAAAAACACAAAAACTCCACACGTCTATGCTGACTCTTGTCCGATTGCTGCAGGAGCTGCCGGTAATCAGCTGATGAAATCTCCTGACGGCATCAGCTGGTAGTGTTAGCCGGCCGGGCGGTAAAAAGCTGGCGTCACCGCGAGACTTACGATCAGCTGATGCGGCAGATGACCGCATCAGGTGATCATCGCCAGGTCCTGCAGCCATCGGACGTGCTTGGGAGTTGGCACACAGCCGGAGCGGGGGTGGCGGTATTGGGAAGAGGAGCTGGGAGTGGACATGGCACCGGGAGTCTGCAGACAGGTGAGTATGACTTTTTTTTTTTGTTTGTTTCTACTGTTCACTTTTGATTTAGCAGCTGCTTCCATCTCCCGTCCAGACATGGCGCAGGACGGGAGCGGACATGGCGCCGGGCGGGAGGTGGAAGCAGCGATGGCGGTACCAGGAGGATTCACGCTTCTGTGTTTACGAACAGAAGGAATCCTCTTCCTGTACATGTCACTTTACTACCCACCACTTAATAATTATATTTATTCATTTATATAGCGCTATTAATTCCATAGCGCTCTACATACATTGGCAACTACCGTATTTTTCGGACCATAAGACACACTTTTTTCCCCCAAATGTTGGGGGAAAGTGGGGGGTGCGCCTAATGGTCTGAATATAGGGAATGAGGGTGCTGCGGTGGAGCGGGTCATCGGCGGCACAAGCAGGCTGTGGCACCGCCTGCCGTGACCACGTTGGCCCGCTCATTACATATGCACGCCCATAATCCCTCCCATCATCTCTCAGCGCTGAAGCTGGCGCTGACAGGTGGGCGGGATGATGGGCGGGGGGAGGACCGCGCATATTAAACCGCCGACCGTGATCACCCCTGGCAACTACAGCCTGGAGTAATCATGCTGTATTCACTGCCCCCCGCGCATCATCATCAGCGCGGGGTGCAGTGAATCAGTACGGCATACTCACCGTTCTCCTGCAGCACCGCGATGTCCTCCTGTTTGTGCCGGTCAGGTGATCCGTGTAGAGAGCGGTGAGCACAGCGATGACGTCATCGCTGTGCGCACAGCTAGTCATGCAGACCAGCTGACCGGCACAGACAGGAGGACATCGGGATGCTGCAGGGAAGTGACCGGTGATGGCTCCACACTCCAGCAGCGCTGCTGCCGCCACAGACGGGGAGAAGCAATGCTGCATGGAGCGAGGAAAGGAGAGTATAAACGTTTTGGGTTTTTTTGTGTGTGATACAGAATACATGCCATATACCAGGATGGGGTTATTTATCAGGATGGGGGTATATAGCAGGATGGGTGTATATAGCAGGATGGGGCCATATAGCAGGATGGATGGGGTATATAGTAGGATAGATGGATGGGGGTATATAGCAGGATGGATGGCGGTATATAGCAGGATGGGGGCATATAGCAGGATGGGAGTATATAGCAGGATGCCAGTTTATAGCAGGATAAGGGCATGTACCAGGATGGGGTACATATACAAGGCAGGAGGATCATTACCAGGATGGAGTACCTTAGCAGAGAATTTGGGGACATTACCCCCATATTAGTGTCAGCAGCAGATCCTCGCACCATAAGTGTGTCATGACCACATTTTTTGCTAAAAATTTTATTTTCCTCCTCTAAAACCAGGGTGTTTCTTATGGTCCGGTGCGTCTTAGTCCGAAAAATACGGTTCTACCCACCACTTAATAATAATATTATTATTATTATTATTACTATTACTATTAATATTTATTCTTTTATATAGCGCTATTAATTCCCACTTGCGTTTATAGCTGCGTTTTTAGTCATAGAAACGCACTAAAACGAAGCTATATTTGCAATTTGCGTTTTTCATTGCGTTTTTGAACATCTCATTGAATTGAATGGGTGAAAAATGCAAAAATAATTGACATGCGTTTTTTGTGGGCACCACAAAAATTCCCCTAAAAAAGAACGCTGTGTGCAGACAGCAAAAATGAAAACTCATAGACTTTGCTGGGGGAAGCAAAGTCATGCAGTTTTCTGAGCAAAAATGCACCTGAAAATCGCACTGTGCGCACATAGCCTTACTCTCCCTTTATCCAGGTTGCTTTGTCAATGACATGCTAAATGACCGATGGCTTCCCACAGGCAGGGAATCGGCTATCAATCAGCATGACATCAGCAGTCATGCCCCTTCAACAGAGCAGAGTGGATGAGAAGCCACTGCTCTGTGGACATGACATCAGTGGAAGCTGCTGAATCGCTGGCAGGAGCGGTCGATGACCTTTGTGCCTGTAGGGATTGGATCTAGGCACAATAGGCAGATACTTAGCAACTACCTGCCTGTTCTTTATTAGGTACACTGTAAAAATTAAGATATTATCTAGGACTTTTTTTAAAATGTAAATTCTATGACATATTGGTTACTACAGTAAAACTAATAATTGCTTGCTAATTTCTACAGCATTGTCATGATCTTCAAGCTGCTAATCAACTTGACCTAGAGGCCTGCACTTACTGAAGACCTTCTCTAACCATGGATCAATTTTATACATTTTGCTAAAAATGAAATCTGCACTGAATCTTTATAATCTGTTGTATTGATTTTTCAATCTAGATATATTTTTGTTTTTCATATTGCCAAATAATTCAGCTGGAATTAATAAAACAAGCTTTTCCAGTGCTCCCAATGGTCTCTCTTATGTAGGTAAAACTTGGCAATACTGTACTGGTAAATCTTGTGCAGTCCACAAATGTAAACGTTTATTTGCTGGTAATAGGCCACACTTCCATGTTTTTGGGATTCTGTCAGGATTTAGGTGCTGATTTTATTATCATCAAACAGAATCCATTGACCTTCGTCTAACAATAATTTGTAAATGGAGTGTTATATCTGGTCATAGACATTAGGAAAATCTGTGTGGATTTTAAAATTCATAGTATGTTTGTTATTGCTTAATGTCTGCATGAAAATCAACTCTGGACTAGACTGGCGCTAATGCGGCTGCAAATCCTCGCGCTATCCCAAGCTTTAGCTACCATTTCTTCTACAAATTCACGTTGTTTGCTCTTGGAAAACCTGTGCTCATGTGAACATGACCCTTTTAACTACTACGGACACCATTTTCAGCCCAATAAATATGTGGAAAATTATTTTTAGTTCTGTATGACAGCTAGGTCACGGTCTTGATGTATGTTTAACCAAAAGAATGAGCCAGAGTATGTTGGTCTACATGCAAATTTGTAAGTGCATGTTGTTCACAATCGCCAACAAAACCGAAGATAAAAAAAAAACAATATAGACACCTACTCTGCAGTAAAAAGCAATAGTGCATATAAATAAATATAAATAACATGGGGTAGTTGATAACCATTGCTTTTAAACAAGAAAGCGTAAAGCCATCCGACCGTGACAAGGTGTACCCAAATCTGAATGGCACCTATATTCTTTAATATTAAAACCTTACCATGTATCAGAACAGTTCTCAATGTGAATAAGGACAGGGAGTGATTTGGTCCTAACATTAGAGAGTGCAGGTACTGCCCTGATTTGGGTACGCCTTGTCACTGTAGGATGGCGTTGCACTTTTTAATCAAAAAGTGTTTAAGTACCTGTTGTTGTTATTTATTTACACTATTGCTTTTTACTTATTTATAGTATGCCTTTTACTTGGCAAATCACACTTTTTTTTTTTTTTTTTTTTAAACCATGTTCCAAATTATTATGCAAATGATATTTTTTTCAGATTTTCCTAAATTGCTGGTGCAAATGACGGTCAGTCTAATAAAGGCCATCACCCGTTAGATTATGCATCAAATTTTATAGAAGAAACCTCCCAATGATAACAGTATAATCTTCAAAAGTAAAAAAACTCAAAATGCACTGTTCCAAATTATTAGACACAGTAGAGTTTCTAAACATGTTTATGTTTTTTTATTTATTTAATCGTATGAATGTATACCTTACCATCATATAAAAATAAACACCAGACAATAGACAGTGATTGAAAAATATCAAAAGGATAAAAATCAAAGTTGAATATCAAGATTTTCTATATATGCAATAGCGTTATCTTTTACAATATAGAAATCCTTCTTGTCACCATGGTAGGATCTCAGTGGGCACTCCTCAACAATGTGCTGGATAGTTTGACGATCTTCTCCACAGTCACAGGTCGGAGAGTCATATTTTCCCCACTTATACATAAAATCTGCACAGACGCCAAAGTTTGTTCTGATACGATTTAGAGTAACCCATGTTTTCCTTGGTAGATTGAAGCCTGGTGGAGGGTTTTGTAAATTAGGGAGCATTTGGGGATCACCGTCTATTACATTGACCCAAAGTTCTGGCCATTTATATGTTTTAACACTAGAACTACTGGACTCGTGACACCTATATAGAAATACATGGTGCAAAGTAGTCAAAATGACTACCTCAGTAGTTCTAGTGTTAAAGAACTGAAAATGCACATTTGTGGAATTTGCAGCATTAGGAGGTCACATTTACTGAAATAAAAAGCTATTTAAATCCAAAACATCCTAACAGGCCAAGTTACATGTTAACATAGGAACACTTCTTTGATATCACCTTCACAATTCTTGCATCCATTGAACTTGTGAGTTTTTGGAGAGTTTCTGCTTGAATTTCTTTGCATGATGTCAGAATAGCCTCCCAGAGCTGCTGTTTTGATGTGAACTGCCTCCCACCCTCATAGATCTTTTGCTTGATGATACTTCAAAGGTTCTCTACGGTTAAGTTCACACAGTGCGTTTTTCGCGGCATTTTTGCGCGTTTTTCGGGTGCATTTTTTGCCTCAAAACTGCATGACTTTGCTTCCCCAGCAAAGTCTGAGTTTATTTTTGCTGTCCGCACACAATTTTTTTTTTATTTAAGCTGCGTTTTTGAGCTTAAAAAAAAAAATGGACATGTCAATTCCTTCCTGCGTTTTTCTGCGTTTTCCCCCCATGCAATGCATTCGAAAAACGCAGAGATCAAAAACGCAGCAAAAAACACACCAAATCGTGGCAAAAACACATGCGTTTTTTGCTGCGGGTGCGTTTTTATGCGTTTTTCGTGGCCAAAAACGCACAATCGCAGCGTCAAAAAAACGCAGCATGTGCACATAGCCTAAAAGGTTGAGGTCAGAGAAGATGGTGGCCACACCATGAGTTTATCTCCTTTTTATGCACATACATGCCAATGACACAGAGGTATTCTTGGCAGCATGAGATGGTGCATTGTCATGCATGAAGATGATTTTGCTCCTGAAGGCACATTTCTGCTTTTTGTACCATGGAAGAAAGTTACCAATCAGAAACTCTATATATTTTGCAGAGGTCATTTTCACACTTTCAGGAACCCTAAAAGGGCCTACCAGATGTCTCTTCATGATTCCGGACCAAAACATGACTCCTCCACCTCCTTGCTGATGTCGCAGCCTTGTTGGGACATGATCACCATCCACCAACCATCCACTACTCCATCCATCTGGACTATCCAGGGTTTCTGGACACTCCATCAGTAAACAAGACTGTTTGAAAATTAGTCTTCATGGATGTCTGGGCTCACTGCAACCGTTTCTGCTTGTGAGCACTGGTTAGGGGTAGCCGAATGCATCACAGCAAGCCTTTGAAGAATCCTATACCTTGAGGTTTGAGGGACTCCAGAGGCACCAGCAGCTTCAAATTTCGGTTTTCTGGTTTGTAATGGCTTTTTAGCAGCTGCTCTCTTTATCTGAGACTTGCCTGGTAGAAACCTTCCTCGTTCTGCCTTTATCAGCATGAACACATATGTGCTCAGAATCAGCCACAAATCTCTTCACAGTACGATGATCACGCTTAAGTTTTTGTGAAATGTCTAATGTTTTCATCCCTTGTCCAAAGCATTGCACTATTTGATGCTTTTCAGCAGCAGAGAGATCCTTTTTCTTTCCCATGTTACTTGAAAACTGTGGCCTGCTTAATATTGTGGAACATCCAGATTTCCTTTTATTGGGCTCACCTGACAAACTAATTATCACAGGTATCTGAGATTGATATGTCAGTGATTCCCAAACTCCAGTCATCATGGCCCCCAACAGGTCATGTTTTCAGGATTTCCTTAACATTGCACAGGTGATGGAAGCATTATCATGGCATCACCTGTGCAAAGCTAAGGAAATCCTGAAACCATGACCTGTTGGGCGCCGTGAGGACTGGAGTTTGGGAATCCCCAATTTAAGTGATCCAAAGAACCCTAAGACACAATACCATCAATGAGTTTCATTGAAAAGAAAAAAAAAATTGCTATGACACATAAATCCAATTTGCATAATAATTTGGAACATGGAGTTATATAGAATATATTGTCCTAGAATGTTAAAAGCACTGTCAGTTTGAACAGTTCTTTTGTGCGAAGTGGAGGCATTCAGTGCAGCATGATGTGAACAAACATTTAAGTACAGCTTCCCCCCTGCTTGGTTTTCATTGATCTCTAACTTCATGGACTCAATTTATTAGGACTGGTACATGTGAGTATGTGCAGTAGGAAGAGTCTCTGCTATGAATTGAAGATAATCTATGCAACACACTGTCAAGCGGATACTCAGTATTCAAGGACCAGGTGGGCAACAGTGTGAGCGGTCTCTTATTTCCACTGTTGGGGCTGACAAGCATATGTATCGGACGAGTGCTATCTGATTATTTTATGGAATAGTACTCGAACCAATGTCAAACTGTAGGGCAATGCTGATCAGTGGCAATGCCCCATGTGTCATCCGAGTGCAGTCCAAGATATGCTGCTAGACAATGGAGAAATGTTTTTTTTTTTTTCCTGTCTTCTCACTTGCAATCTGACTCTCATGTGATAGAATTGGATCACCGTAAAGTACACTTGGGTCAGAGTTTGAGCAGAGTGACATTAACATAGTTGGCCCAATTCTCTTCCAGGAGAATGTGCAGCCTTCAATAACCTGGGCAGGGTGGACAGCAATGTGTGACGTCTTAATATTTCAGCACCCCTGGAGGAGTTGACAACCCTATTAATACTTTAATATTCTGGGTGGGTGTGACACAGCTTTTATATGCTATTAAATATACAACTGTACTAGGACTTAAGACAATACTATAGTCGTATGGTGTGTGGGAATGGGAGCTTCGAGTAGAATAGTGCCTTCTCTAGCGTCATATCACAAAAATGGAGCAGGAATTGGCATGTTTCTGCTTTGGGCAGGGACTTAATTGGTATGGAAGGAAAAGTTGTCAAAAAAGCTACACCTTCATATAAACAGTAATTACTACATATATTCTCATTTATATACAGACACATCATCCACTGCAGTCCCATTTTGATAGCAATGTGAACTTTTACCACAATGGCTTTGATTTGAAAATCTTTTTTTCTTTTTCGCTCCTAATTGGGAGACCCAGACAATTGGGTGTATAGCTACTGCCTCCGGAGGCCGCACAAAGTACTACACTTAAAAGTGTAAGGCCCCTCCCCTTCTGGCTATACACCCCCCCGTGGGAGCACGGGTCCCTCAGTTTTTGCTTTGTGCGAAGGAGGTCAGACACGCACGCATAGCTCCACTATTTAGTCAGCAGCAGCTGCTGACTATGTCGGATGGAAGAAAAGAGGGCCCATACAGGGCCCCCAGCATGCTCCCTTCTCACCCCACTTTCTGTCGGTGGTGCTTGTTAAGGTTGAGGTACCCATTGCGGGTACGGAGGCTGGAGCCCACATGCTGATTCCTTCCCCATCTCCATTAGGGCTCTGGGCGAAGTGGGATTTTACCGGTCTCCAGGCACTGAGACCGTGCTCCATCCACAGCCCCTGGAGAAGCCGCTGGATATGGAGCTGAGTATCGTCAGGGACATGGCCCTGCTCCGTCAAGGTACTCTGTGTCCCCGTGCATACGCGCGCACACCGCAGCATTGCTGGGTGTGTTAGTGCGCCGGGGACAACAGCGCTGCTGCGCTTGTGCCATTTCCTCACTTCAGCTTAGCTGAGTGGGTAGACTCAGGGAGAACGGTCGCGCCGGCCGCTGGGACTGCGACGCGGCTGGGACTTGTGGTGCGCCGGGGACTTCCGCGCTGACCGTGCATATATCACGGCCGCGCTTATTACTACAGTCCCCGGCTTTTGCGGCCTAGTTCGTTCGTTCCCGCCTCCGCACCTGCCAGTCAGGAGGAGGGCGGGACGCTGTACAGAGCATCAGCGCTGAGGGCTGGAGTCTTTTTTACATACTCCAGCCCTCACACCAGGCACAGTAGGACGCAGTTTCCCGCACTTTGTTTGTGGCACGCCCACGGTCCGCCCCTCTTCACTGAACGCCGGCAGCCATTCCTGCCTGCACGCTGAGCTGCAGAGGGGAGACGGGGAGACCCAGACACGGGATTCTACGGCCTCATACCCGCTGTTCAGCGGGCGGTAAGCAGCCCTCAAGGGCTCACCCCCACTTGTGCCGTTTGTATACTGAGTATTTTGTGTTTGCAAATACTTTGTACTGTACGGTCGCTGGTGATTCTCGGCTTTATACCCTCCTAGATTACAAGGAGGCAACAGCATGTCGTCCGCAAAACGCAAGGGTGCCAAGGCACAGACATTATATGCTGCCTGTACCGCATGTGGGGCTGCTCTACCGGCAGGTTCCACTGACCCCCATTGTGTGCAGTGCTCGGCCCCTGTGCAACTTGCACAGCCGGGGCCTCTGCTGGACGTGACCCAGAGTGTACCACCTGTGAATGCTGTCCAGGTGACAGGAACGGAGTTTGCAGCTTTTGCTGACAGATTGTCTATGACCATGTCAAAGATTCTTGAAACATTGCAGTCTAGACCAGTAACTCAGACCATGGACACTGTGGCATCATTGCTCCCTGGTCCCCCTCAGCTGGAACACTTCCAAGCTCCGGGGGTGTCACATGCACCCCAGGGTGACGATTCTGACTCAGACAACAGTCCCAGACAACCTAAGCGGGCTCGTTATGAGGGGCCCTCAACTTCGTCTCACTGGTCAGGATCCCAGCGGGACGAATCTATGGGTGATGAGGCGGATGTAACTGATCAAGATTCTGATCCTGGGACCGCTCTCAATCTGGATACACCGGATGGTGACGCCATAGTGAATGATCTTATAGCGTCCATCAATAGGATGTTGGATATTTCCCCGCCAGCTCTTCCTGCGGAGGAGGCAGCTTCACAGCAGGAGAAATTCCATTTCAGATATCCCAAGCGTAAATTAAGCACTTTTCTGGACCACTCTGACTTTAGAGATGCAATCCAGAAACACCACGCTTATCCTGAGAAGCGGTTTTCTAAACGGCTTAAAGATACACGCTATCCTTTTCCCCCTGACGTGGTCAAGGGTTGGACCCAGTGTCCCAAGGTGGACCCTCCAATCTCCAGGCTTGCAGCTAGATCTTTAATTGCAGTAGAAGATGGAGCGGCACTTAAAGATGCCACTGACAGGCAGATGGAGCTCTGGCTGAAATCCATCTATGAAGCTATTGGAGCGTCGTTGGCGCCAGCTTTTGCAGCCGTATGAATAAAAAAGCTGTGGATAAACAAGCGCCAATAGGGTCTTACCCAACAAAATGTAGGGAGGGGAGGGGGGAGTAATGCTACTCACCAGATGTGGTTGTGAAAGACACAACCACTATATCAGCATGAATAATCGATCCACGGCTGCAGCCACCCAGTGGCAGATAACAGAAGACAATAGAAGTTGGTGTTTGATGCCGCGCCAAAGGATCACTGGTTCAGATAGTCAGACCAATGTCACTTTATTTTCATCCAGGTCTACGCGTTTCAGGAGCACCTGCTCCCTTCCTCAGGACCGTCAGTATACAAATAACATCAAATCTGTCTTACAAAGGATCAGACATACAATAAATAGTCATAGTGACGTCATAGGGCCATCCCTCTAAGGAAAAAAAACAGGCGGGAACGAGGTGCCACGTTGTCAGTTATGACGTGTTAAACAGATTTTGTGGATATATACAAAAACAAAACATTTTAAACAGTAGGGAAAACTTATACATAGACAAATCTCATCGGAAGAAACAAATGAAAAAAACAAAAAAAACAAGAAAATAACATACTAATCGTGTATTGAAAAGGTTTGCATCAACGTACAAATATCCGTTGATTCACAATTGATAATACAAATACTGGATGTGAGATACACCGGGATCAAACCAGGGGACGTGAGGGCGCAAAGGAATATACTAATAGGTGTATGTAGGGTTAAATATCGAGGGGGAACACTTGTACTAGTGTGTGTCGCCACCCGGGAGTACATGGTTTTAATCAAAAAAAAGGGGGGGTTAAGAGTCACTATAACAGCACAAAAAGCAAGAGGTGTCATGGAAGCGAGCAGACAAGCAAAGAATCCAGAGGAGATTTTACCCGATTCAAGATTCAAGACCGCAAGTTTACTATCGGGCAGATAGCGTGGGAAAAAAATGAACCACGCATGCGCCCCAGGTCTATGCTGTGAACTGAGGGTTAAACAAGTTCAAGACCGTGGGAAAAAACTCATAGCGCATGCGTGATCATCGAAAACATCTCGCATTCGCCTCAGACAGCGAAAAAAGGGGAGACAGCAGGGAAAGCAAGGAATCAGCAACCGTACAGGGCCAGATAATCCCCTGAGAAGCTTTACAATAACCAAAAATATATGGGATGAAAGAAAAAATGCGGAACGAAACACCAAAAAGGCCATGTGGAAAAACATATATATATCAATGCCGGTTATACCGAAAAGGAGGGGGGAGAGAGGGAGGGAATTTTAGTGCCAATGGTGAGAGGAAAAAAATGTATGAATATAGATGCGGGATAAACGGAGTGGGAAAGGGTCCTCATAAACCCGAAAGAATGATAATAACAAAAAAAATTATTAGAACAACCTAAAATTAGAATAATAGGTATGTAAGCATATATATAAATACGGTCATGTGATAGTGACCACCCTACCAAAAAACAATTGAACCCAATTGTTATACGTGTACACAAAGAACCGTGTGCAGGATATACACACATAATAAGAAAACACAAAACATATATATCAATATAAAAATAAAAAGATAAAATCAAAGGTTCAAATACCCGACGGTAAGGGGAAGAGAATAAAAAATAGACTAAAAACGTGAGACCTGGTAATAGAAACATATAGAACATGCGATACAATAATTGGGTTGACAAAAATCACTAAAAACTAAAAATGTAAATATGTATATATATATAACTAAAAACAATTATTTTTATATAAAACAAAGGAGGAGGAATTACAATAAACGCTAAGATCACATAAAAGTATCAGAACGAAATAAAATACAATAAGATATAAAAGGCGTTTCAGTAAAACAGAAGAGATAGGAATTACCATAAAAACCCCTGAAACCACAATAGAAATGTAAAAATGGGTAGTACTCCTCATACCCCACTAAAATACCACAACAAAATTATCAATGAAATAGATCCGTCACCTCATTTAAGCCCCGAGGTTTAAGGGTATTAAGCCTATAAATCCAATAGGTTTCTTTTCTACCAAGAACTTCAAACCTGTTAGGATTATGTGCAGGTATCTGTTCAATAGGGGTGACTTTTAATTTAATTTTTTTATTATGATAAATGGTGGTATGACGGGACAACCCATGCAACATATACCCCACTTTAATGTTGTGCCTGTGGGAGTTAATTCGGTTATGTAGGGCTTGAATCGTTCTCCCTACATACCGCTTCCCACAGTCGCACTCGATCAAATAAATGACGTGGTCCGATTGACAATTCAGATGACCCTGTATCGGAAAATCCATATCCCCCGAGTCAGATCCAAAAGAGACCCTACCATGTTGAATTGATTTGCAGCACAAACAATTTTTGCTCAAACATCTATACGACCCAAAAGGTTTATTAGTATTGATATTATTACTACTGGTGCTGGAGGTACCCTTCAGTCTGCTCGGGGCTAATTGATTCTTTAGGTTGGAAGCCCTGCGAAAAGTGATTCCAGGATGAGTAGGTAAAACGTCTTTGAGAAAAGGGTCATTGCGTAATATAGACCAATGTTTCCCTAATATCCCTCTGATGGCGTCTCCATCACTACTGAACGTAGTTAAGAAATTGGATGCAAATTTATTTTTGGGGACGGATTTACTATCAGACTCAGCAGCTGCAGGGGAAGGGGTATCAAGTACCTGATGTCTATTTACCTGATACGCTTTTTTTAAAACAGTCAAAGGGTATTTCTTACATAGAAATCTCTCTTTTAGAACCAAAGATTGCTCCTTGAAATCATTGTCTAATGTGCAATTTCTTCTGATTCTTTGGTACTGATTTTTAGGAACGTTGAGTAACCACTTATCATAGTGATTACTGTTAAAATCAATATATCCATTGCAATCTACTTTCTTAAAAAAAGTTTTAGTCAGGATGGAGTCTTCAGTGTGAGAAATGGTCAGATCCAGAAAATTAATAGAAGTCTGATCCACAGTGGGTGAGAATCTCATACCCCAGGTATTTTTCTCTATTCCCTCTAGAAAAGGAGCGAGATTGCTCTCAGTATTGTCCCAAATAATGAATAGATCGTCTATATACCTTTTATAAACGACCACATGTTTGAATAATTCAGAAGAATAGATAAACAATGTTTCAAAGAGCCCCATGAACAAATTCGCAAATGTGGGTGCTGCTTTTGAGCCCATGGCCACGCCACAGCACTGGTGATAGATTCTGTCTTGGAAAGTGAAAAAATTATTTTTGGAAATAAATTCCATACTATCCAGAATGAACTTTTTTTGTTCAGTAGGTAAGCGGTCATCCATCTCTAGGTATTGCCTGAAACATTCAAGACCCAGGTCGTGTGGGATATTTGTGTACAGAGAGGCGACGTCAAGGGTCAGGAAAAGAAACGAATCCTTCCATACAATGTTTTTCAAAACGCTTATAAGTTGAGGAGAATCTCTGAGGTAGCTTCTCAAATTAAAAACATGAATCCTCATGATAGAATCGACGTAAGCCGCCATATTCTCAGTAAGTGCCCCAATCCCTGAGATGATGGGCCTCTCAGGGGGGTTAGTCAAATTTTTATGTATCTTAGGGAGGTGGTAGTAAAATGCCAATTTTGGGTTTTTGACATCCAAAAACTTGAATTCATCTTTATTGAGGATCCCTGATTCAGAGGCTCCCTTGATTAAGGCATAATACCTGGAAATAGAATCCTGATATCGTGACATCTCCACTACCTCATAATGTGCACTATTGGACAACATCCTTAAGGCTTCCTGGATATAACTGCCTTTGTCTTGTAAGACAATACCCCCTCCTTTATCAGCACTGCAAATTACCAAATCAGTATTGTTTTTCAGGGAAGAAAGGGCCATTTTTTCCTCTCTGGATAGGTTAGTTGTAACAAGTTTCTTACTGCTATGGATCATTTTGAAATCCTCCAACACCAGATCGTTGAACGTCTTAATGTGGTGTCCTATACTGTGCAGGGGATAAAAGTTGGACTTCAATTTGTAATCAGTATGGAAAAAATCATCATCCTGAACTACTTCACTGTTAGTGGGAAAATGTTTGTTCATCTGGAAATGCCTTGTAAGAGTAAGCTTCCTGATATATTTCTGAAGATCAAAAAACAGCTCAAAATCATCAGAAGGTTTAGTAGGGCAAAAAGACAGGCCCTTTTTCAGGACACTAAGTTCACTTTTGGAGAGGTTGTAGCTGGATAAATTAAAAATGCCAGCGGTGTCATTTTTTGCTACATACTCTTTTTCCCTTTTTTGCTTGAGCCTACTCCCTGCTCTGGTCCCTCTATATCGTTTTTTCTTTTTCCTCCCCTGGGGGTCAGAAAATTCGTAATGGGAACCTGTGAGTTCCTGGCCAGGGGTAAAAAAGGCACACACAGATTGTTCTGAAGAGTATTATCTATAGTGATAGTACCCCTATTATGGATAGCCAAAGGGGATGTTCGAGTCGAGGGAGAAGAATTGCTTTCATGAGCCTCGGAGGAGGTGGGCAGGGGTATATATTCCTCGTGCACAGACAAGTCGAGTAAATCAATAAAATCATTGTCAGGATGGCCACTAGTCACAGAAGGAGCCATATGAGACTCTAGTGCTGATATGGAGTCCCTGCTCTTTCTGATTCTTTCAATTTGTAATCTCAAAGCCTCAAGCTGTTTTTTTGTGTGTTCAAAATCTATGGGTCCCCTCACTGAAGGTGGAACTTCAGATGTAGGGTCTATAGCCCCTATTTCCATAGGAGTATTCACTATCAGCATATTAGTTGTAGAGGAGTCAAGAAAAACCTCATCTGTATTAACATCAGTGGGAGGATCATGAGGCTGAATGCCATGTTCTGACCGAGAGGGGGGGGGGGACCCCCCACAGGAGTGTCTTTCTGTTCTGAAATCTCATTAGGCATAGATGTGCCCCTTCTGTTTAGTGAACTCGTACTCCTCTTGTGGTATTTACTATTAAAGAAATTTCTATGATTACTACGAGATCTAGGTCTCCGGGCAGGGGGATTAGTAGCTTTCACGGCAACCCCTTCACCCAGGTTTTTATTGGGTAACATGTCAGACCTGTCCCTTGTAGCTTTTTAGACTTACGGAATATGGTGTCCTGTTCAAGTTGGATCAGTTTGGTATTTATATCTGAATTAAGAATCTTGTATTCTGGATGCAGGTCGTACTTACTGAGCTCCTTATAGAGCTCCGAAATACTAGTGGAAGCATTCACAGCAATATCATTACGTTTCTTGTGCAGGCATTGCAACATTCCTTGCATACATGTTAGTAAAATCATGTCCCATTCACTGGTAAAGATCGGGTCAGCAGGGAAAGGCGAATCATGTTTGATCCTCAGCCCTCTGGGACACAACCTTTCTTCCAAGTAAATCGTCAGAAAACGGGCATCAAGCCCAAAACGAAGCTCCTCTTTGAGCAAGTCCTCCAAACGTAGGAAAAGTTTCCTCATAATACCTGTGTCCTCCTCTGAATAAATATCAGGCAAAACAAGTTCTCCATCAATGTTATGTATCTCCGGGGTACCTACAGTTTGTAGTATCAGCTTCTCTCTAGAGGACAAACGATTGTTGAAGTAATCCATATTGATAGACAAAGGACCCTCTGCTGCTCAATCCACCAAGGAAGAAGATCTGGTCTTGCCAGGTCCAGAAATCAGATGAATAAAAAAGCTGTGGATAAACAAGCGCCAATAGGGTCTTACCCAACAAAATGTAGGGAGGGGAGGGGGGAGTAATGCTACTCACCAGATGTGGTTGTGAAAGACACAACCATTATATCAGCATGAATAATCGATCCACGGCTGCAGCCACCCAGTGGCAGATAACAGAAGACAATAGAAGTTGGTGTTTGATGCCGCGCCAAAGGATCACTGGTTCAGATAGTCAGACCAATGTCACTTTATTTTCATCCAGGTCTACGCGTTTCAGGAGCACCTGCTCCCTTCCTCAGGACCGTCAGTATACAAATAACATCAAATCTGTCTTACAAAGGATCAGACATACAATAAATAGTCATAGTGACGTCATAGGGCCATCCCTCTAAGGAAAAAAAACAGGCGGGAACGAGGTGCCACGTTGTCAGTTATGACGTGTTAAACAGATTTTGTGGATATATACAAAAACAAAACATTTTAAACAGTAGGGAAAACTTATACATAGACAAATCTCATCGGAAGAAACAAATGAAAAAAACAAAAAAAACAAGAAAATAACATACTAATCGTGTATTGAAAAGGTTTGCATCAACGTACAAATATCCGTTGATTCACAATTGATAATACAAATACTGGATGTGAGATACACCGGGATCAAACCAGGGGACGTGAGGGCGCAAAGGAATATACTAATAGGTGTATGTAGGGTTAAATATCGAGGGGGAACACTTGTACTAGTGTGTGTCGCCACCCGGGAGTACATGGTTTTAATAAAAAAAAAGGGGGGGTTAAGAGTCACTATAACAGCACAAAAAGCAAGAGGTGTCATGGAAGCGAGCAGACAAGCAAAGAATCCAGAGGAGATTTTACCCGATTCAAGATTCAAGACCGCAAGTTTACTATCGGGCAGATAGCGTGGGAAAAAAATGAACCACGCATGCGCCCCAGGTCTATGCTGTGAACTTGTTTAACCCTCAGTTCACAGCATAGACCTGGGGCGCATGCGTGGTTCATTTTTTTCCCACGCTATCTGCCCGATAGTAAACTTGCGGTCTTGAATCTTGAATCGGGTAAAATCTCCTCTGGATTCTTTGCTTGTCTGCTCGCTTCCATGACACCTCTTGCTTTTTGTGCTGTTATAGTGACTCTTAACCCCCCCTTTTTTTTGATTAAAACCATGTACTCCCGGGTGGCGACACACACTAGTACAAGTGTTCCCCCTCGATATTTAACCCTACATACACCTATTAGTATATTCCTTTGCGCCCTCACGTCCCCTGGTTTGATCCCGGTGTATCTCACATCCAGTATTTGTATTATCAATTGTGAATCAACGGATATTTGTACGTTGATGCAAACCTTTTCAATACACGATTAGTATGTTATTTTCTTGTTTTTTTTGTTTTTTTCATTTGTTTCTTCCGATGAGATTTGTCTATGTATAAGTTTTCCCTACTGTTTAAAATGTTTTGTTTTTGTATATATCCACAAAATCTGTTTAACACGTCATAACTGACAACGTGGCACCTCGTTCCCGCCTGTTTTTTTTCCTTAGAGGGATGGCCCTATGACGTCACTATGACTATTTATTGTATGTCTGATCCTTTGTAAGACAGATTTGATGTTATTTGTATACTGACGGTCCTGAGGAAG
This sequence comes from Anomaloglossus baeobatrachus, assembly GCF_048569485.1. Classification (NCBI taxonomy): domain Eukaryota; kingdom Metazoa; phylum Chordata; class Amphibia; order Anura; family Aromobatidae; genus Anomaloglossus; species Anomaloglossus baeobatrachus. Next base: position 411,387,865 of record NC_134355.1, on the reverse strand, counting down.
GGAGCAGGTGCTCCTGAAACGCGTAGACCTGGATGAAAATAAAGTGACATTGGTCTGACTATCTGAACCAGTGATCCTTTATCGCGGCATCAAACACCAACTTCTATTGTCTTCTGTTATCTGCCACTGGGTGGCTGCAGCCGTGGATCGATTATTCATGCTGATATAGTGGTTGTGTCTTTGACAACCACATCTGGTGAGTAGCATTACTCCCCCCTCCCCTCCCTACATTTTGTTGGGTAAGACCCTATTGGCGCTTGTTTATCCACAGCTTTTTTATTCATCTGATTTCTGGACCTGGCAAGACCAGATCTTCTTCCTTGGTGGATTGAGCAGCAGAGGGTCCTTTGTCTATCAATATGGATTACTTCAACAATCGTTTGTCCTCTAGAGAGAAGCTGATACTACAAACTGTAGGTACCCCGGAGATACATAACATTGATGGAGAACTTGTTTTGCCTGATATTTATTCAGAGGAGGACACAGGTATTATGAGGAAACTTTTCCTACGTTTGGAGGACTTGCTCAAAGAGGAGCTTCGTTTTGGGCTTGATGCCCGTTTTCTGACGATTTACTTGGAAGAAAGGTTGTGTCCCAGAGGGCTGAGGATCAAACATGATTCGCCTTTCCCTGCTGACCCGATCTTTACCAGTGAATGGGACATGATTTTACTAACATGTATGCAAGGAATGTTGCAATGCCTGCACAAGAAACGTAATGATATTGCTGTGAATGCTTCCACTAGTATTTCGGAGCTCTATAAGGAGCTCAGTAAGTACGACCTGCATCCAGAATACAAGATTCTTAATTCAGATATAAATACCAAACTGATCCAACTTGAACAGGACACCATATTCCGTAAGTCTAAAAAGCTACAAAGGGACAGGTCTGACATGTTACCCAATAAAAACCTGGGTGAAGGGGTTGCCGTGAAAGCTACTAATCCCCCTGCCTGGAGACCTAGATCTCGTAGTAATCATAGAAATTTCTTTAATAGTAAATACCACAAGAGGAGTACGAGTTCACTAAACAGAAGGGGCACATCTATGCCTAATGAGATTTCAGAACAGAAAGACACTCCTGTGGGGGGTCCCCCCCCCCCCTCTCGGTCAGAACATGGCATTCAGCCTCATGATCCTCCCACTGATGTTAATACAGATGAGGTTTTTCTTGACTCCTCTACAACTAATATGCTGATAGTGAATACTCCTATGGAAATAGGGGCTATAGACCCTACATCTGAAGTTCCACCTTCAGTGAGGGGACCCATAGATTTTGAACACACAAAAAAACAGCTTGAGGCTTTGAGATTACAAATTGAAAGAATCAGAAAGAGCAGGGACTCCATATCAGCACTAGAGTCTCATATGGCTCCTTCTGTGACTAGTGGCCATCCTGACAATGATTTTATTGATTTACTCGACTTGTCTGTGCACGAGGAATATATACCCCTGCCCACCTCCTCTGAGGCTCATGAAAGCAATTCTTCTCCCTCGACTCGAACATCCCCTTTGGCTATCCATAATAGGGGTACTATCACTATAGATAATACTCTTCAGAACAATCTGTGTGTGCCTTTTTTACCCCTGGCCAGGAACTCACAGGTTCCCATTACGAATTTTCTGACCCCCAGGGGAGGAAAAAGAAAAAACGATATAGAGGGACCAGAGCAGGGAGTAGGCTCAAGCAAAAAAGGGAAAAAGAGTATGTAGCAAAAAATGACACCGCTGGCATTTTTAATTTATCCAGCTACAACCTCTCCAAAAGTGAACTTAGTGTCCTGAAAAAGGGCCTGTCTTTTTGCCCTACTAAACCTTCTGATGATTTTGAGCTGTTTTTTGATCTTCAGAAATATATCAGGAAGCTTACTCTTACAAGGCATTTCCAGATGAACAAACATTTTCCCACTAACAGTGAAGTAGTTCAGGATGATGATTTTTTCCATACTGATTACAAATTGAAGTCCAACTTTTATCCCCTGCACAGTATAGGACACCACATTAAGACGTTCAACGATCTGGTGTTGGAGGATTTCAAAATGATCCATAGCAGTAAGAAACTTGTTACAACTAACCTATCCAGAGAGGAAAAAATGGCCCTTTCTTCCCTGAAAAACAATACTGATTTGGTAATTCGCAGTGCTGATAAAGGAGGGGGTATTGTCTTACAAGACAAAGGCAGTTATATCCAGGAAGCCTTAAGGATGTTGTCCAATAGTGCACATTATGAGGTAGTGGAGATGTCACGATATCAGGATTCTATTTCCAGGTATTATGCCTTAATCAAGGGAGCCTCTGAATCAGGGATCCTCAATAAAGATGAATTCAAGTTTTTGGATGTCAAAAACCCAAAATTGGCATTTTACTACCACCTCCCTAAGATACATAAAAATTTGACTAACCCCCCTGGGAGGCCCATCATCTCAGGGATTGGGGCACTTACTGAGAATATGGCGGCTTACGTCGATTCTATCATGAGGATTCATGTTTTTAATTTGAGAAGCTACCTCAGAGATTCTCCTCAACTTATAAGCGTTTTGAAAAACATTGTATGGAAGGATTCGTTTCTTTTCCTGACCCTTGACGTCGCCTCTCTGTACACAAATATCCCACACGACCTGGGTCTTGAATGTTTCAGGCAATACCTAGAGATGGATGACCGCTTACCTACTGAACAAAAAAAGTTCATTCTGGATAGTATGGAATTTATTTCCAAAAATAATTTTTTCACTTTCCAAGACAGAATCTATCACCAGTGCTGTGGCGTGGCCATGGGCTCAAAAGCAGCACCCACATTTGCGAATTTGTTCATGGGGCTCTTTGAAACATTGTTTATCTATTCTTCTGAATTATTCAAACAGGTGGTCGTTTATAAAAGGTATATAGACGATCTATTCATTATTTGGGACAATACTGAGAGCAATCTCGCTCCTTTTCTAGAGGGAATAGAGAAAAATACCTGGGGTATGAGATTCTCACCCACTGTGGATCAGACTTCTATTAATTTTCTGGATCTGACCATTTCTCACACTGAAGACTCCATCCTGACTAAAACCTTTTTTAAGAAAGTAGATTGCAATGGATATATTGATTTTAACAGTAATCACTATGATAAGTGGTTACTCAACGTTCCTAAAAATCAGTACCAAAGAATCAGAAGAAATTGCACATTAGACAATGATTTCAAGGAGCAATCTTTGGTTCTAAAAGAGAGATTTCTATGTAAGAAATACCCTTTGACTGTTTTAAAAAAAGCGTATCAGGTAAATAGACATCAGGTACTTGATACCCCTTCCCCTGCAGCTGCTGAGTCTGATAGTAAATCCGTCCCCAAAAATAAATTTGCATCCAATTTCTTAACTACGTTCAGTAGTGATGGAGACGCCATCAGAGGGATATTAGGGAAACATTGGTCTATATTACGCAATGACCCTTTTCTCAAAGACGTTTTACCTACTCATCCTGGAATCACTTTTCGCAGGGCTTCCAACCTAAAGAATCAATTAGCCCCGAGCAGACTGAAGGGTACCTCCAGCACCAGTAGTAATAATATCAATACTAATAAACCTTTTGGGTCGTATAGATGTTTGAGCAAAAATTGTTTGTGCTGCAAATCAATTCAACATGGTAGGGTCTCTTTTGGATCTGACTCGGGGGATATGGATTTTCCGATACAGGGTCATCTGAATTGTCAATCGGACCACGTCATTTATTTGATCGAGTGCGACTGTGGGAAGCGGTATGTAGGGAGAACGATTCAAGCCCTACATAACCGAATTAACTCCCACAGGCACAACATTAAAGTGGGGTATATGTTGCATGGGTTGTCCCGTCATACCACCATTTATCATAATAAAAAAATTAAATTAAAAGTCACCCCTATTGAACAGATACCTGCACATAATCCTAACAGGTTTGAAGTTCTTGGTAGAAAAGAAACCTATTGGATTTATAGGCTTAATACCCTTAAACCTCGGGGCTTAAATGAGGTGACGGATCTATTTCATTGATAATTTTGTTGTGGTATTTTAGTGGGGTATGAGGAGTACTACCCATTTTTACATTTCTATTGTGGTTTCAGGGGTTTTTATGGTAATTCCTATCTCTTCTGTTTTACTGAAACGCCTTTTATATCTTATTGTATTTTATTTCGTTCTGATACTTTTATGTGATCTTAGCGTTTATTGTAATTCCTCCTCCTTTGTTTTATATAAAAATAATTGTTTTTAGTTATATATATATACATATTTACATTTTTAGTTTTTAGTGATTTTTGTCAACCCAATTATTGTATCGCATGTTCTATATGTTTCTATTACCAGGTCTCACGTTTTTAGTCTATTTTTTATTCTCTTCCCCTTACCGTCGGGTATTTGAACCTTTGATTTTATCTTTTTATTTTTATATTGATATATATGTTTTGTGTTTTCTTATTATGTGTGTATATCCTGCACACGGTTCTTTGTGTACACGTATAACAATTGGGTTCAATTGTTTTTTGGTAGGGTGGTCACTATCACATGACCGTATTTATATATATGCTTACATACCTATTATTCTAATTTTAGGTTGTTCTAATAATTTTTTTTGTTATTATCATTCTTTCGGGTTTATGAGGACCCTTTCCCACTCCGTTTATCCCGCATCTATATTCATACATTTTTTTCCTCTCACCATTGGCACTAAAATTCCCTCCCTCTCTCCCCCCTCCTTTTCGGTATAACCGGCATTGATATATATATGTTTTTCCACATGGCCTTTTTGGTGTTTCGTTCCGCATTTTTTCTTTCATCCCATATATTTTTGGTTATTGTAAAGCTTCTCAGGGGATTATCTGGCCCTGTACGGTTGCTGATTCCTTGCTTTCCCTGCTGTCTCCCCTTTTTTCGCTGTCTGAGGCGAATGCGAGATGTTTTCGATGATCACGCATGCGCTATGAGTTTTTTCCCACGGTCTTGAACTTGTTTAACCCTCAGTTCACAGCATAGACCTGGGGCGCATGCGTGGTTCATTTTTTTCCCACGCTATCTGCCCGATAGTAAACTTGCGGTCTTGAATCTTGAATCGGGTAAAATCTCCTCTGGATTCTTTGCTTGTCTGCTCGCTTCCATGACACCTCTTGCTTTTTGTGCTGTTATAGTGACTCTTAACCCCCCCTTTTTTTTTATTAAAACCATGTACTCCCGGGTGGCGACACACACTAGTACAAGTGTTCCCCCTCGATATTTAACCCTACATACACCTATTAGTATATTCCTTTGCGCCCTCACGTCCCCTGGTTTGATCCCGGTGTATCTCACATCCAGTATTTGTATTATCAATTGTGAATCAACGGATATTTGTACGTTGATGCAAACCTTTTCAATACACGATTAGTATGTTATTTTCTTGTTTTTTTTGTTTTTTTCATTTGTTTCTTCCGATGAGATTTGTCTATGTATAAGTTTTCCCTACTGTTTAAAATGTTTTGTTTTTGTATATATCCACAAAATCTGTTTAACACGTCATAACTGACAACGTGGCACCTCGTTCCCGCCTGTTTTTTTCCTTAGAGGGATGGCCCTATGACGTCACTATGACTATTTATTGTATGTCTGATCCTTTGTAAGACAGATTTGATGTTATTTGTATACTGACGGTCCTGAGGAAGGGAGCAGGTGCTCCTGAAACGCGTAGACCTGGATGAAAATAAAGTGACATTGGTCTGACTATCTGAACCAGTGATCCTTTGGCGCGGCATCAAACACCAACTTCTATTGTCTTCTGTTATTTGCAGCCGTATGGGCACTCCAAGCCATTTCAGCTGGGCTTATACAAGTCGACTCGGTCACACGTACATCTGCCCCGCAGGTGGCACCATTGACCTCTCAAATGTCTGCATTCGCGTCTTACGCGATTAATGCTGTCCTGGACTCTACGAGCCGTACGGCGGTGGCGTCAGCCAACTCCGTGGTTTTGCGCAGAGCCCTGTGGTTGAGAGAATGGAAGGCAGATTCTGCTTCCAAGAAGTGTTTAACCAGTTTGCCTTTTTCTCGCGACCGATTGTTTGGGGAGCGTTTGGATGAAATCATTAAACACTCCAAGGGTAAGGACTCATCCTTACCTCAACACAGACAAAACAAGCCCCAACAAAGGAGGGGTCAGTCTGGTTTTCGGTCCTTTCGAGGCTCAGGCAGGTCCCAATTCTCCTCGTCCAAAAGGACTCAAAAGGATCAGAGAGGCTCAGATTCTTGGCGGACTCAGTCACGCCCAAAAAAGACAGCAGGAAGAACCGTTACCAAGACGGCTTCCTCATGACTTTCAGCCTCCTCTCTCCGCATCCTCGGTCGGTGGCAGGCTCTCCCGCTTTGGCGACATTTGGCTGTCACAGGTCAAAGACCGTTGGGTGAAGGACATTCTGTCTCACGGGTACAGGATAGAGTTCAGCTCTCGTCCTCCAACTCGTTTCTTCAGAACTTCCCCACCGCCCGACCGAGCCGATGCTCTGCTGCAGGCGGTGGCCGCTCTAAAGGCGGAAGGAGTGGTGACTTCCGTTCCTCTTCAGGAACAAGGTCACGGTTTTTACTCCAATCTGTTTGTGGTGCCAAAGAAGGACGGGTCCTTTCGGCCCGTCCTGGATCTAAAGTTGCTCAACAAACACGTAAAAACCAGGAGGTTCCGGATGGAATCTCTACGCTCCGTCATAGCCTCAATGTCTCAAGGAGATTTCTTAGCATCAATAGACATCAAAGATGCTTATCTTCACGTGCCGATTGCGCCAGAGCATCAGCGTTTTCTACGCTTCGTTATAGAAAGCGAACACCTGCAGTTCGTAGCGTTACCTTTCGGGCTGGCAACAGCCCCTCGGGTCTTCACCAAGGTCATGGCAGCAGTAGTAGCTGTCCTGCACTCGCAGGGTCACTCCGTGATCCTGTATTTGGACGATCTACTTATAAAGGCACCCTCTCAAGAGGCATGCCAACACAGTCTGGACGTGGCACTGAAGACTCTCCAGAGTTTTGGGTGGATTATCAACTTTTCAAAGTCAAATCTAACCCGACCCAATCGCTAACATATCTTGGCATGGAGTTTCATACTCTCTCAGCGATAGTGAAGCTTCCACTGGACAAGCAGTGCTCTCTGCAGACAGGGGTGCAATCTCTCCTGCAGAACCAGTCCCACTCCTTGAGGCACCTCATGCATTTCCTAGGGAAGATGGTGGCAGCAATGGAAGCAGTCCCTTTCGCGCAGTTTCATCTGCGCCCTCTACAATGGGACATTCTCCGCCAATGGGACGGGAAGTCGACGTCCCTCGACAGGGATGTCTCCCTCTCTCAGGCAGCCAGGGACTCTCTCCGATGGTGGCTTCTTCCCACCTCATTGTCAAAAGGAAAGTCGTTCCTACCCCCATCCTGGGCGGTGGTCACGACAGATGCGAGCCTATCAGGGTGGGGAGCAGTGTTTCTTCACCACAGGGCTCAGGGTACGTGGACTCAGAGAGAGTCCACCCTTCAGATCAATGTTCTGGAAATCAGAGCAGTCTATCTTGCTCTGCGAGCCTTCCAACAGTGGCTGGAGGGCAAGCAGATCCGGATTCAGTCGGACAATTCCACAGCGGTGGCGTACATCAACCACCAAGGGGGAACACGCAGTCGGCAAGCCTTTCAAGAAGTCCGGCGGATTCTTACGTGGGTGGAAAACACAGCATCCACCATATCCGCAGTTCACATCCCAGGCGTGGAAAACTGGGAAGCAGACTTTCTCAGTCGCCAGGGCATGGACGCAGGGGAATGGTCCCTTCACCCGGACGTGTTTCAGGAGATCTGTCGCCGCTGGGGGATGCCGGACGTCGACCTGATGGCGTCACGGCACAACAACAAGGTCCCGGTTTTCATGGCACGGTCTCACGATCACCGAGCTCTGGCGGCAGACGCCTTAGTTCAGGATTGGTCGCAGTTCCGACTACCTTATGTGTTTCCACCTCTGGCATTGTTGCCCAGAGTGCTCCGCAAAATCAGGTCCGACTGCCGTTGCGCCATTCTCGTCGCTCCAGACTGGCCAAGGAGGTCGTGGTACCCGGATCTGTGGCATCTTACGGTAGGACAACCGTGGGCGCTACCAGGCCGTCCAGACTTGCTGTCTCAAGGGCCGTTTTTCCATCTGAATTCTGCGGCCCTGAACCTGACTGTGTGGCCATTGAGTCCTGGATCCTAGGGACCTCAGGTTTATCTCATGATGTTGTTGCCACCATGAGACAGGCTAGGAAACCATCCTCCGCCAAGATCTACCACAGAACGTGGAAGATATTCTTATCTTGGTGCTCCGCTCAGGGAGTTTCTCCCTGGCCATTTGCATTGCCTATTTTTCTTTCCTTCCTGCAGTCTGGGTTGGAAAAAGGTTTGTCGCTTAGCTCCCTTAAAGGACAAGTCTCTGCGCTATCCGTATTCTTTCAGAAGCGCCTGGCGCGACTTCCTAAGGTACGCACGTTCCTGCAAGGGGTTTGTCATATCGTTCCCCCTTACAAGCGGCCATTGGAACCCTGGGATCTGAACAAGGTTCTAATTGCTCTCCAGAAGCCACCTTTTGAGCCTATGAAGGAGATTTCCTTTTCTCGGCTTTCACAGAAAGTGGCTTTTCTGGTGGCGGTCACGTCTCTTCGGAGAGTGTCAGAGCTGGCGGCGTTATCTTGCAAATCTCCCTTCCTGGTGTTTCACCAAGACAAGGTAGTACTGCGTCCAATTCCAGAGTTTCTTCCCAAGGTGGTATCTTCCTTTCATCTCAATCAGGATATCACTTTACCATCTTTGTGTCCGCATCCAGTTCACCAATTTGAAAAGGGTTTGCATCTGTTGGACCTGGTGAGAGCACTCAGGATCTACATTTCCCGCACGGCGCCTCTGCGCCGTTCGGATGCACTCTTTATCCTGGTCGCTGGTCAGCATAAAGGGTCGCAAGCTTCCAAATCCACCCTGGCGCGGTGGATCAAGGAACCAATTCTTCACGCCTACCGTTCTGCTGGGCTTCCGACTCCTTCTGGACTGAAGGCCCATTCTACCAGAGCCGTGGGTGCGTCCTGGGCATTACGGCATCAGGCTACGGCTCAGCAGGTGTGCCAGGCGGCTACCTGGTCGAGTCTGCATACTTTTACCAAGCATTATCAGGTGCATACCTACGCTTCGGCGGATGCCAGCCTAGGTAGACAAGTCCTGCAGGCGGCGGTGGCCCACCTGTAAGAAAGGGCTGCCTGACAGCCCGATCACGAGGTATTCTTTTACCCACCCAGGGACTGCTTTTGGACGTCCCAATTGTCTGGGTCTCCCAATTAGGAGCGAAAAAGAAGAAGGGAATTTTGTTTACTTACCGTAAATTCCTTTTCTTCTAGCTCCAATTGGGAGACCCAGCACCCGCCCTGTTTTTTCTTAGGGTATTTGTTTTTCGGGTGCACATGTTGTTCATGTTGATAAGTTACGTTCTCCGATATTGTTATCGGATTGAATTTGTTTTTGAAACAGTTATTGGCTTTCCTCCTTCTTGCTTTTGCACTAAAACTGAGGGACCCGTGCTCCCACGGGGGGGTGTATAGCCAGAAGGGGAGGGGCCTTACACTTTTAAGTGTAGTACTTTGTGCGGCCTCCGGAGGCAGTAGCTATACACCCAATTGTCTGGGTCTCCCAATTGGAGCTAGAAGAAAAGGAATTTACGGTAAGTAAACAAAATTCCCTTCATTTTCCTGCTGCAATACAGAATTTGCAATTTGTGCTGGGTGTATGGGCTTTAAAGGACAAGAGAAAAGTACATGTAAAAAGAGGATACTAGCACTGGTATGTAAGAACTTTTTTTTTTTCCCTCTGTGTAGAAGATGGTCTCTAATACAGGGACAGCCTCCAACATACTGTACACCAAATTTAGATATGAACATAGCTTAAACTAAGAACAAAGCGTCAAACCAGGTCACTGCTCATCCTATGGACTCCTAGCATGGCTGATTGAGCACTGATAAATACAGTTTCATGTTTAGGATGGCTAGATGCCCAATGCACACCTTTCAGGCTGGGTATTATGAAATACGATAAAGCATGTATACACTTTGCAGTCAATCCCGCAGATCGAATGCATATAGGAACATTGAGTATATTTTTATACTATGCAAAGTCGTCACAAATGCTCTCCACCTTTGTTTCGTATTGTAAGATGGGTTGGCGCACCTTCTGTCTGAAAGTTGTAACCCTCCATCAGCTACTGCTATAATGTGCAAGAACCTATAGCACAACCTTATAGTACCAAAAGGGTTAATGTGCATATTTTATAGGATAAAGTGTTTTAGAGCAACTTGTGTAGTGTAAAGCACAGTTTGTCAGTAGTAGTGCTATTAAGGGGTTTTCCCACAGTTAATTTTGAAGTTCATTCTAAGATCTATTGATTAAAATAATAATTTCTACTATTGGATGTTAAGAAAAATAAAAAAAGTTCCTGTGTTGAGCTAATCTTATGTGTACCTGCTGTGTCTGACCGTACAGGTACATGGTCTGATTATACTACATTTCCTGGGCAGAGTAGGACATAAAAGATCGTATACAGACAGCACATGTCACTGGATCCTGACTGTACCGCACGCAACCGCATGTGAACGGTGGTATGCTGATAGAAACGATCCTGTTTGCTCTACTGAGCATGCCCAGAGACCAGCCTGGCGTGATCACAGAGAGTCCCTCTCTCTCTCTCTCCCCCCCCCCCCCCTCAACCTTCAACAGTGGCGTGTGCATTTGCAGGCTGTCAGGTAGAGTTCCACTGACTCCTGATCACATGACTTCAATGTCCACCCCTAAACCGCAAGTGACAGGATCCTGTAAAATAACACTTGCGTTTGCATGCGTTCAACACTAAATCAACAGGATCTAGTCATATGCGGTTTGCATATTTTTTTTTTACGTTCGTCAAAAAAACGCTGATGTAAAAGCAGCCTAAAGCTTATTGGTTCTGGTAGTGGACAGTGGTGAGGGTAAGAAACTGACCCAGACACGATGCATTGATTCTTGGCCGATCACACTGAGTGCCATTTCATTTACTTGTTGGATGTATAAAGAAGTGATGTTCAGAGGGAGCTGAAGCGCGGCACATGCTGACTTGTGTAATGAAGACATTAGGGACTTGTATGTACAATAGTTGAGGCCAACCTGAAGATGACTGCATCAGTACACCGCAACTCCCTCACACCTGAGAAATTGATATATTTCATTTATCTCCTAGCAGCCATTCAGTACCCTCCACTGACCAGCTGTCATTTTACATTTCGCTGCTAACAGAGCAAATATTTGAAGCAGCACAAAGTACAGCTTCTTTTGATGTATAGAAATAGCTGCTAGGTACTGCAGATAAGCTCCTATACAAAAGGATAGGAGGAGTTTGTGTAGTAGTGACCACTATACTTTGAATAGCACTGCACTCCACAGCTCCTTCCCATGTGTGTACTTCGGTGGCCGCCAGATGTAAATAACAGCTGATCAGTGGGGAGGATTGTTGTCAGACCCCTACCAATTTCATATTGATGACCTATCACTTATTATGGCATGACCGGACAACCATTAGTAATTTTATTCCACATCAATATCTGTGGTTTCTCACCACCTTCAAAAGCTACTTTTCCACTTTGGACATTTATGCTGTAACTGCATACATTAAAAAAAAAGTTTGTCTTTCTATCCTTCTGGAGAGGTGGCTGTTGCATCAACACGTGGAGAATGAATAGCAGCACATGTACGCAGCACTCTATTCACTTATGGGTAGTGATGAGAAAACCCAGACTGTAAAAGTCCAGACTGCACGGTTTCAAAAGGTACCTGGGTGCAGGGCCTGGGATTCTGGGTGTTTGAGCCGCGCATTAGGTTCTTCGCATATGCACCGATTTCACTGCCCATCCTGGCATCTGTGATTGGTTGTAGTCAGTTGTGTCTCTAGCCTAATAGATGCGACAATCTTGGGCAGCTGCAGGGTGCTACTTTTAGGATGGGGGTGGAGTGGTCCACTAAAGCATGGACCTCCCAGTCTGAGAATACCAGCCCCCAGCTGTCGGACTTTATCTTGACTATCAGCATAGCGCATGCGCATAGTGTTAAAAAAAAAAAAAAAAAAAAAAAAAAAAGCTGCCTGTGGCTCTCTTATTTTGACACACAGCCAAGATAAGTGCAGGGCTGGGGCTGCAGCCATGGGCTTTATCTGACGGCAGTCAGACGCCAGTACAGCCAGGCAAAACAGTGCATATGCGATGAGCCTAATGCGCGATCTGGAAGCAGTGTGCTGCCATGAATGATCCTCAGTGAGTACAGCAAGCGCTCCTATCCCTTCTTCCAACATTTTTAATCTCTGGATTCTGGTCCCCATAGACTTATAAGGGAACTGTATTCCAGACTGGAACCAAATTTTGCTCATCACTACATGTCACACATGGAGGGTTCCAAAAGATGGGACCATTATCTGTCAGAGATTCATGGTATATTTAAGAGATCTGTTCAAAGGGAGAATACACCTTTAAAATTGTACAATAAAAGGTATTTGTAAAGAATTCACCTCAATATGTTGCCATTACATACACCTTTTTAATATATGAATCAGACGTTGTTTGTGAACATTACAGTGAAATACTTCACCTATGCCATTTTTCTGTTCTACAGTGAAGTCAGGTGTAGATTGCATTGTAGGAATCGACATTTTTATTTTTATGCGAAAGCCATTAAAAAAAAAAAAAAAAACTTTTTAAATCAATTTTTAGAAGCATTTTTAGTGTACATTACATAATCAGATATGGCAGCATGTAAAAAGATGTGGGTACATTAAGTATGGCTTCTGAAAAGTAACAAAACTTAATTGCCCAAGATTGATCACGGGAAGAGACTTCCAGGGTGTAAATGTGAAGTCCACTGGTAGCAAGTCAGAATTTTTCATGCAACTGGACTCAGTCATTAGCTGAAACAGAGTTCCTTCACGGTGTTTACGTAGGTGGCATCAGCCATTTGTTTCCTTTTACTTCCTGGCTGCAAGAACTTCTTTATATTTGGGATTTCACAGGTTTTCTTTTTAAAAGCCTAAATAATGAATAAGAATATACATTAGAATTGAAACAGTGCATCAAAGCTTCTCCATAATAAATAAATTCTGATGTGAAGATATGTTTGGCGCTGCCTGAAAACATTAGAGAACTAAATCTACAGCCATAGGATGTATGCATCCCTTGACTGGAGGAACGGTGATGTGATGAGGCCAGGACTGCAAGTGCACTGAATCACCCACCATGCACTTGCAAAACCAATTCGCATACAAATTAAAATATTTTCATCCCAGTGGAGCAGCATAGGGGGAAGGGGGGGGGGGGGATATATATATTATATTATATTATTATATATATATATATATATATATATATATATATATATATATATATATATATATATATATATATATATAATATATTAAGTGTTAAGTGTTATGGGGGACTTCAGGATAGTCTGTCTCTTTCCTACAGTTGTAAAGCTATGAACTGAATATAAAATTTAATTACGTCATATTTTTTTGCATTATCGTCTAAAACAGCAGATATTTTTAATGTTGCACAGCACTTACCTGTAAGTTAGGAAAGTCCTGCAGAATGTCGGGATGAAATTCTTCCAGTGCTAAAATAACATCCAATAGATATACATCTGCACAGCTGAGCTTGTTTCCAACTAAGAAATCCTTACCTTCAAGAGCCTAAAATAGAAAATTAGGCATCTGTAATGATAAGTAACCTGTCACTGTTCTGGAGCTGCCCTTTTTATTTAATTTAAGAGAGGGGACAGCCTCCGTTGGGTTTCTTTTTTGTTTAAATCTCACCTATTAGGAAAAGTAGACACAAAGGTCCCTAATGTCCTTTTCACATGAGGTGTGTTCAAACTTCCAGGTTATGGGATCTCAGCATGCACCAGTAGCCCACAACAGTCAGTGGCCTTCCTCACTGGGAAAGGAGCAAGATCGCCATTTAACCGAATACTTGACTAAGTGGTCACTAAAGGATAACATCATTGGAGAGGTCACTGTTTGGTAACTGTATGCGGCAGAACTAGGTTAGTGCAAAGCATGGTCCTGCACTTTCACAATAAGGAAGGCCACAGAGGTTGTGGTATCCTGCGCTGCAAACCAGCATCCCACAAGCTCAGACTAGGCTTAACATAAGTCAAAGTCCTTTAGGGAGGCATTAAGGACCCTTATGACCACATTGGCAAATCTGAATATTTTGTTAGATATTACTTTTCAGCTTGATTGATGGGCCTAGCTACATTTTATATTTTATCAAACCCATTCTGGCAACAGTCAACAAAAAAAAATTTAATACAGTTCCAGATAACACGCATTATTAAATGCATCTTAGACCGGAGTATGTTGGCATACTTTCTTCATAATTTCAGGTCAGTATAATAAGAGTATAATGCGATATGCTAATGACCCCCTGCTCAGGCTCTGCTGCGAGCATGAGCCGTGTGTCATGCGACTGACCCGATCTTGCGATCGGGTCACAGCTATGAAGGTGAGGGCAGGCGCTGCAGAGGCGAGGGAGGGGTTAATCCTCCCATCTCCTCCATGGTCTGCCTGTGCGTATATCGCACTGCACTGGGATAACATCAGAGTACAGTCCGATGTTTCTCTCGCACCCATTCACTTGAATGGGTGCGAGGGATACGGCTCTAGCAGAAAATCGCAGCATGCTGCCGCTTTTCTCGCATCCAGAATCTGGATGCGAGAAAAGCTGACCAACTGCTCTCTCATTGACTAACATAGGTCCGAGTGCAATGCAAGATTTTCTCGCATTGCACTCATCCGATTTCAACACTCGTGTGAGCGTACCCTTAAGATGTCTTCTGTCACAATTAGAAGCTACAGCGGTGGCAAAGATAAAGCATAGAGCCGACGCTGTAATTCTATTTGGTTATTATATGCCCCCTTGACTCTTGCACCCTAGGCCATGGCCTAGATTGGCCTTATGGAAAACCCAGCAGCAGGCTCTATTGTGAAATCTGGGGGGCTTAGCCCAAGATTTAGACATTTTCCACCAAGCCAATTAACTGGTAATGAAGAAGTAAAGATATTTCAAATGGCCTGTCCACTGCTCACCGCCCGTCACCGACAGCCATATGTATTCCCTTAACCTCAGGAGCATGGCGTCCATACTGACCACACAGAGTTATTGCAGGCCTCAGGACAGGTTTACAGATTTGGTCTTGTTGAATGACCAAATAGTGAAAAACTGCACACTACATGGTTTGTTGAACTGTCACTTTCAGCTATGGAATTGGCACAATCCACCAACAAATATCTCCGATCTACGATTATACTCTATCAGCATTATTGGTTTACTAATGACAATATCTGGATAAAAAAGACAGGAGATGAAGATGAGACCTTCAGGTTCTATAGTAAATTCATTCATCAATAATAAAGTGTTAGAACAAAACTGATGGCCACAAAGAAAAGGAGTTAAAAATAAGTAATCTCTTACTTTACTGTACACAGGAAAGTATCTTTTATGTGCCTTGTCCTTCATCAGATTTAGTTGTTTTTCCTTATCACAATCAGAGAGAAAGAAGTAGGACAAGATCAATGTATTTAGATCACTGGCTCCTTCAACATACATGTCAATGCTGGAAGACAAGAGAAAGCAATGTATAAATTATACACAGATGTCTATATGTATGTAGGTAATGTGAATAGTTAAATACACAATATGCAATCTGTCAGGTAGATACAGTTTATCAGAAAAAAGTGATTACATCCCTGACATTTTAGTAAATCTATTACATTTTTTCATGGGATAACACTGAAGACAACACTGATAAAAAGTAAGTAGTCAGTGTACAGATTGTATAACAGTGTAAATTTGGAGTGCATTCCAAATAACTAACAGCCATTAATGTCCGCTGATGACAAAAGAGTACACCTCTAAGGAAAAATGGCCAAATTGTTCCCATTTAGCCATTTTCCCTCCCCGGTGTCATGTGACTCATTGGCGTTACAAGGTCGCAAGTACTAATGGGAAACCGGGGTGTTAAGTTTGGTGTTAATCGCTCACACATTCAACACTTCATGGCTAAAAAATTCTAAGAATCTGGAAGGAAAAAAAAAAAAAAAAAATATTTGTTGCTCTACATAAGGATGGCTTAGTCTATAAGAATATTACCACCACCCTGCAACTCAGTAGCAGCACGGTGGCCAAGACTATACCGTGGTTTAGCAAGAAAGGCTTCTACTAAGAACAGGCCTTGCCATGGTAGACAAAAGTTGAGTGCACATGGTAAACGTCATATCAAGACATTAACTTTTCAAAATAGATGTATTGCTGCAGAGGTTAAAAGGGGTGGGGCGTGGTCAGCATGTCATTGATCAAACCATACGCCACACACTGCATCAAATTGGTTTGCATGTACTCACCCCATCCATCCCAGCAGGTGACTGGGACAGTGGAGCACAGCATACGCTGTGTGCTTCACAAAGATGGCGCTGATCTCCTCCCTCTATGGTGATCTGGACAGCTCGCAGGGCGCATCCATTTCACAGCAGATAATACAGAGTGTAAGTATAGAATTGCAGTCCAACTGAGGCTATGTGCGCACGTCCGCGTTCTGCCGTGCCAAATCTTCCGCAGCGTTCATGCGTTTCAGAACGCAGCCGAAAAGCTGCGTTCTGGATGAAGTGTTGAATTCATTCGTTCTAGATGCGTGCTCTGCCATAGAGTGGGAAAAGCATCCGAAACGCATACAAGTAGTGACATGTTGCTTTTTAGAACGCAGCGTTTTGGATCAAAATTTTAGCTTCCGAAATGCTGCGCTCTCAAACGCAATGTGCGGTTGGATTATGCACATTCATAGATTGTGCTGGGGTCGCAGGCAGGTACGCTGCAGTTCTAAACGCAGCGTAAAAGCATGCAACATGCAGACGTGCGCACACAGCCTATCAGAGTGAATGCCCTGGGCGTTGCCATAAAGGAGGTGAGTAACGGTCGTTACTCACAGAAAATCCAAGATGGCAGCCCCCAGTGCTTCAGTAAAACTAGAATTAAATAAAAAACAAAAAAGTGAATTTAATTTTGTATTAAAAATACTTAAAATTCATAATCACTATTTTTAATACAAAAATAAAAAAGGTGACACCTTACCTTTAATAAAAAAGTAACAAAAATTTAAATACAAAATTAAATTGTTTATTTTTACTCAAACACTGAGGGATGCCATCTTGGATCTGCTGTGTGTAACAACAGTTACTCACCTCATTTATGGCAGCCCTCTGTGCATTGGTTCTGATTGTCGGGCTCGGACCCTATTCTCTAACACAGAGAGCTCCCTCTGCTGGGATCTGGATGCGCCCCCCTGGGCTGTCCAGATCACAGCTCTGGAAGGAGATCGGCACCATCTCTGTGGAGCCCATAACGCATGCTGTTGCTGCACTTTCCCAGTCACCCACTCTGTGCTAGTCAAGCAGTGACACTGGGATGACAGGAGATGCTGCAGGGAGGACAGCTCCTTTCACTAATTAATTAGTGAGAGAGTATAGCTGTTAGAGACACCAGGCTCATAGGATGAGGTGTCGGGAGAGGAGGTGGGGTGAATGGCGGTGATCGCAGCCCAACATCTATAGTACAATAATACACGCAGCAATATGGCAGCAAAGTACACAGTGGGGCACTAAACTAGCAGTCCTCGGTGACACTTTCCACAGTTCAAGATCTCTGCAGTCACCAACAAAATGGCTCCACACTGTGATCCTAAATTTCATCCTCCCTTATCATTTGGAAACATCCTGGAAGTCAAGGGGGAGGTGTGACACGAGAGCAGATTCCGCCGACTTATTGCAGTTGTAATGTGAGCTAGTTGTACACCAGGATTTCAGCAGCTGCTCCCCCTAGTGTCTAAAGGTCGCTTTACACGCAACGACATTGCTAACGAGATATCGCTGGGGTCACGGAATTCGTGACGCACATCCGGTGTAGTTAGCAACATCGTTGCGTGTGACACCTACGAGCGACCGCTAACAATCGCAAAATAGTGAAAAATCGTTGTTCGTTGACACGTCGTTCATTTTCCAAATATCATTGCTCATTTTGGACGCAGGTTGTTCGTCGTTCCTGAGGCAACACACATCGCTACGTGTGACACCCCAGGAACGATGAACAGCGTTTCTGCGTCCTCCAGCAACGAGGTAGGAGTGACGTGAATGCGGCTGCTCTCTACCCCTCCGCTTCTATTGGTGACCCACTGATTGACGTTGCTGTGACGCCGCACGAACCACCCCCTTAAAAAAGGTTGTTCGCCGCCCACAGCGACGTCGCTAGGAAGGCAAGTCCGTGTGACGCATCCTAGCGATATTGTTCGCCACGGGCAGCGATTTGCCCGTTACGCACATACGACGGGGGCGGGTGCGATCGCAGCGTGTAAAGCGGCCTTAAGACTGGAAAATATCAAACTTTTAAATTTTTTTATATACAGTGGAACCTTGGTTTTGTGAGAACAATCAGTTCTGGGAGTGTACTCTTAAACCAATTTACTCATCTAGCAATGCAAAATTTCCCATAGGAAATAATGGAAGCTCAGACAATTCATTCCACAACTTGTGCAATGTCCGATCCTGGTCCACTATTGTGCCATTTCACACACACACAGACACACACTCTATGCTCACCTTACCCTTGGCGGTCTCCTGGTTCTTGTAGTCCGCAGGTGTGTGTATCCGGTAACCATCGCGACAATGCAGGAGCTTCCGCAGTCAACAACATACGCAGGAGCCGCTTGCCTCTGATTGGTCAGCGCGCTGCCTGTGAGAAGCGCTGACAGCATAAGTTCCTCCATCGCCGTGATGGTTACCTGATACACATACTGTACCTGTGGACAACAAGAACCAGGAGGCTGCCGAGGGAACGGAATGTAAGGTGAGCATAATATGTGTGTGTGTTTGTGCGGACTGCAAGAGCGGGTTAGAGCGCAGTGAAAGTATGTTATCGGAAGGGTGTGTGGTATTTGCTCTTATAGCAAAGATTGCTCGTAAACTGAGTTACAAATTTACAGCAAGGTTTGTATAGCAAAATACTCGTACACCAAGTTACTCGTAAACAGAGGTTCCACTGTATATATTTTGGTCAATTAAAAACAAAGGATAATATTTAAACAAAAAACATTAAAAACATTAATATATGTTACACTTTTCAGTTATTAAAAGGAAGATTTTTTTTATGGATTCCCTTTAAGAAAAGTCATTGTTGGTTTTGTCATATAACCTCAGGCAACCTCAATATGGAAATAGAAGCGATTAAACCATGTCAATTATTTTAATACCTTAAACAGTGCTGTTTCTGGTTTTTGTTGTTTTGCAAGGAATGACTACCTGCTTTAAAAAAGGGTATTCAAGTTTGAAAGTTATTCCACATATTTGAAACAGGGATAACTTTCCTATCACTAGGAGTTAGATCACTGGGGCCCTCAAACATCCTGCTTGTGTGAATGGAGTGGGGCAACATCCAAACTTGAGAATACCTCTAAGGCCCGTTTCACACGTCAGTGAAAAACAGTGACGTTTTTCACTGGCGTGTAAAACACGCACATGTCCCTGCGTGTGCTGAAAATCACGGCACACGTGGGTTGTCTAAGTGCAATCCGGGCTCCGTTCTCCGTGGCCCGTGATTGCACTTAGAGATTCACTCACCTGCGCCCGCTCCCGCTGTCCATGGTGCTGATCGCTCCCGCGACGCAGCATCCGGCCGGCGGTGACCCCTGCAGCAGCTGCTTCCGGGTCGGCTGTGTCGCGCATAATGAATATGCGCGACAGTAATCAGCCGGCACAGAAGGAGCAAGCTGCACGGGCTGCAGAGGACATCGCTGGACGCCGGGTGAGTTAAAATGTTTTTATTTTAAAAGTACGTTTTTTTCTGGCACGTGTTTCACGGACCACACCACTGCGTGGTACATGGAACATCAGTGATGCCAGAAAAAAATGGACATGTCTCCGTGCGGCAATCACGCACACGCGGGTACGCTGCACGGAGACACGTGCAGTGACAAATCACTGACGTGTGAGCAGACCCATTCATTATAATGGGTCTGCGTATGTCCGTGATTCTGGTACGTTAAAAAAAAAACAAAAAAAAAAAAAAAAAAAACACAAACGTACCAGAATCACTGACGTGTGAAAGGGGCCTAAGGCCATCTGCACTTGTTGAGTATTTGGTGAGTTTTTTACCTCAGTATTAGTAGCCAAAACTAGGAGTGGGTGATAAATACAGAAGTGGTGACGTGTTTCTATTCTTTTCCTCCAATTGTCCCACTCCTGGTTTTGGGTTACAAATACTGGGGTAAAAATATTCACTGACTGCTCATTTTATCGTGCCAGCTAGTTCCCTTTTGCCAAGAGAATAAAGTTAATTTTGAAATAAAAGGGGGCTATTAATAGATTGAACTAGAGGGGCACAAGGAAACTATCGTGCCAGTCGTCCCCCCACATATTGAGAGTATATATATATATATATATATATATATATATATATATATATATATATATATATATATATATATATATATAGACATTATCTTAACCACTGTCCACAGTAAATGTTAGTCTCAATGCAGAGATGACAGACTGTCTAAAAAAAAAAAAAAAAAGACAATCATTCAGGAGTGATGAAGTAAGTGGACTTACTAGGCTCTTTCTTTCAGGTCACTTCCAAAGAGGTTATACTTTCCCGCTATGTAATTCAGAATGGCTTTGGTTTGTACAAGTTTCTGTCCATCTATTTCCAGCATTGGTATTTGGCCAAACAGCAGATCTCCAGCTAAAAGGAAAAGAGAATATATATATATTTGAGGGAAGATGGATTTTCATCAAGCCAGCATTTCTAGGCTCTCTATTGAAGCGACAGCTGGATATTGTGGCTCCTAAGTTACAGATTAGAATTACACATACAGGAATGATACAAATCTCCAATATGTCGGCAGAACCATCCAAACTGTCAAGACAGAGGATGAACAAGCACAGGTCCAGTAATTAGAAATGGTGGTTTGTAGCATGGTTTCATGGACCATTCCAAGGATCCTAGTGGTCTTCATTTTATTAGAACAGATACCAGCATCAGTCACCATATGGTGTCAGAAATTTATCAACAGCAAGTCCTATAGGATTTTTAAACTGGGCACATTGACCCCGAAGGGTTAAATGAAACTATACAAAATACCTGCTAAGTATATGTTAATTTTAAAGGCTATTTGCATGTTTGTCTGTTTTTTTCTGAAACATTAATGCTTCCCTTAAGTATTCATGTGAGCTAGAGGTGGGTATCCCAATAGGTCATTCCTGCTCACTGTATATGTCTACATGCCCATTTTGTACCTTATAAAGGAGTTAAAAACAACTCCAAAATTCCCCACTTTCCAATCTCCTGGGTGCCCTGCTTACTCTGGACCCAACAGTGCCTCACAACACCGCAATTTCTACATCTTCAAATTCCATGCCTGACTAGGTAAGGTTCAGCGGATGGACCAGCAGTTAAGTCCTACCATCCCTCAAGCTTTATGCAGCATTTTGCACAATCTTACCAGGTGAGCAGCTTTCTCATTTTTAGCCCACTGATTTCACACATGGAGCGGCCCCTGCTTCTTAGGCTACATGCGCACGCTGCGTTTTTGGCTGTAGTTTTGTCAGAACTTTCTGACATTTGACTTCCCAGCAAAGTCTATGAGAAGTCAGATTTTCTATGCGCACACTGCAGTTTATTTGTCAGCGTTTTATTTGTCAAAAGTTTGTGACAAAAAAAATGCAGCATGTTCATTCTTCCTGCGTTTTTGTCAACATTTGTCACAAAAACAAAGCAAAAACTAATGTTGTGAAAAACGCACCAAAAACGCACCTACAATTACAAGCGTTTTTTCTGACATTTCCAGGCTCTCTCTGCTAAGGTGCAGTTTTGGCTGCAAGCCTTATGCTTCCACAAAGCGATTAAAAGAAGTACCCTAACAGTTATTCTACTTTGAAGCCACTCATTAATACATAAAGAAAAAAAAAAATGCCCCAGCCACGTCAACATACAGGAGACAAAAGGTGCAAGAAGAAAAAAAAAAAAAAAAAAAGAAGCTCAAGACTCCTCAGGAAAAACACCACCATCATTGCTTTTGCAGGAAAAACTCAGCGGGTACACCAGCATTTAATAGACAGCATGTGCACATATCCTTTCGGGGTTCTCAGGTTTTGGAAAATACCAGTCTCCCATTTCTTCTAAAGCAATGAAGAGACGGTTGTGGCGCATGTTTAAACAAGCAACATTAGATGATTGAGAGACCCTGAGCTACACGCCTTATGTAATCCCAGGTTGCCTATTCTGGAAGTGTCTTTGTACTTGCCGGTATTATGCAGTGAATAGTTGTGAGCCGCTCTACACCCAACTGCCTGCAGCCATAATCAAACTGACTAAGAAACAGCCAACACATCAGAACGTGTTCACATGAACACAATTTCCCATCGAGATAGCAAGAAACACCCAGAAGCCAGCAAAGCAATGCACCAGTGTTATGTATATAAAGATATACACTGTTCTAGAAGGTGCAGGGCCAGAAAGGGTGATAAGGGTCATGCATTACCAGGGTCGGTAAGGGCTCACACAAATCCTATAGTATTCTGCGAGAGGGGACGGTGACTGATAATGTTTCATCCCCATATTTTTTCGCATCCATAAGTTTTCTGTATCTTTTTTTTTTTTTTTTAGACATATGTATTTTTCATCCACAATTGAATAAATAAAAAGAAAAAACCCATAATAGTTTCCTATCTAAGGCTATGTGCACACGTTTCTATTTTTTCAGCGCGGAAAAAAAAAAAAAAAACACCCTCTGGCAGAGGGGAGAATTGTAAACAATGCTTTTTGAGAAAAACGCATCGAAAACGCATGCGTTTTTCATGCGTTTTTTATGCGTTTTTCATGTGTTTTTTTAGGTGCGTTTTTTAAGACTTGTCAGTGTTAATAAAGTTGGTTGAACACAGACCTTTGGAAAAAAAAACCTGTGATGTCATTTCCTTCTCCACATTCTGTTTGGATAAATGGGAGGGCTTGGAATGGAAGGAGCACCATTTGAATTTTGGAAAAGTTGAAATAAACTTCGCGCACCATGTCACATTAGCAGGGCCCCTTGGGTACCTATACGTCAGAAAACCCCCACAAGTGACCCCATTTTGGAATCTGCACCCCTCAAGGATTTTATTCAGGAGTATATTAAGCATTTTGAATCCACAGCTACTTCACCCAAAATGTTGCTGTAGCAACAATATTCTCACTTTTAGGCTATGTGGCCGTGATCCAGCGACACGGCGTCTAGTACACAGTGCCCGCCTTCCTGCAGAGATGTGAGTGTTGTCCACGGGAGAACGCAGCTGGCCATGCCCACGATTTGGGTTCAGGCTGCTGTGGACTTTAGCTCTATTCTACCTGCAGAGAGCACTCTCGTCTCCACAGCATAAATTGACATGCTGAGGCTCGGGAAGCTGCGCCACCGGTCAGTTTATGCTGCGGAGAAAAGAAGCACAGTGGGCATGGGATCTCCAAAAATCCTTCCACTGTGCTTCTACTGCACAACGCAGCGTTATGGACGCAGGGAAAACACTCAGCGCCCAAACCACTGCAAAACCTGATTGTGGGCACACAGCCAAAAAAGCGTCAATGGATGAATGGATGTCAAATATATATAACGTCCCACCCCCGCCTGCATATTCTAAGCTGGCACTTTTAGTACCTTTCATGTGGCATTAAAGGGTGCCTAGCTTAGTATTTATCCAAAAAAAAAAAAAAACAATGAAAAAAATGGCGTGGGGTCCCCCCTATTTTTGATAGCCAGTCAGGGTAAAGCAGACAGCTGTAGCCTGCAAACCACAGCTGGCAGCTTCATCTTGTCTGGTGATCAATTTGGAGGGCTCCCCAGGCTTTTTTTTTTTATTTATAAATAAAGAATTAAAAAAAAAAAAATAAACGTGGGGTCCCCCCAAATTAGATCACCAGCCAAGGTGAAGCTGACAGCTGGGGTCTGGTATTCTCAGGGTGGGAAGAGCCATGGTTATTGGACTCTTCCCAGCCTAAAAATAGCAGGCCACAGCCGCCCCAGAAGTGGCGCATCCATTAGATGCGCCAATCCTGGCGCTTCGCCCCAACTCATCCCGCGCCCTGGTGCGTTGGCAAACGGGGTAATAAATGGGTTGATACCAGATATGTAATGTCACCTGGAATCAAGCCCAGCAATTAGTGATGTCACGGCGTCTATCAGATACCAGACATAACTAATTGACAGTAAACAAAAGCAAAAAAAATGACAAAAAAATTTTATTAGAAAAAAACACTCCCCAAATCATTCCCTCATTCACCAATTTAATCAAAAAATTTGAAAAAAATGGGTCCGCAGAAATCCATTTGGACGTCCCACGTCGGCTCTGGACCTTCTAGAATATGGGGGCACGTTCAGGGAACGTATCCCCCATTTTCTAGGAGGGCAGACCCTCCATTTGAGGAGAGTGGGTGCCAAAAATCTGCACCCACTCTCCCCGGGTCACAGCTGCAGAGTGCGAGCAGCCAGCACAGCTCTCTGAACACAGTGCTGGCTGTCAGCTGATCTGCACATGTGACCGCACTGACCGGCGTCTGCTGTGAAGGAGGAGGGGGCCGCGGGGGATCAGCGCTGCGACCGGACAGGTAAGGGGGAATACCGGGGGGAATAGGGGGTGACCTGGCAGGGCCTGGGGGGCATTTTTCTGTCGCATGTCTCAAGGCACATGCGACAGAAATCATAGGAGTAGGGCGGCCGGTGCGCTGCTGTGCGCGCGGCCATGTTGGATTTTCGGGAGGGGGGGGGGGGGGTCGGGGCGGGCACTTTGGCGACATTGGGGGCTTTTCAGGACTTTGCCAGGAAGTGAGGTCAACAGGAAACCTCTTTACCTCACTTCCAGGTAAATGCCTGAGTTCTGTATGCCGACAAAGCCCGCGGACCGGAACAAAAAAGCAGCTCACTGCGGTGTAGCTGCGTTCTGACCCACATCATTGATTCAATGGGGGAGAGAACGCAGCCACACCACACAAAAGAAGTGACATGCTGCTTATCTTTCCGCACCGATTTTTGGCAGACAAAACACTGCGTTTAGAAACGCAGCGTGTGCACTGATTTTTCGGCTTTCTCATACACTTTGCTGGGAAAGCTGAACGCATGCAATTTGCCACTGAAACGCTGCGGTTCTAAACGCAGCGTTTCCGCGGTAAAAAACGCAACGTGTGCACACAGCCTAATTGTTGCAAAGTATCCGTTATAAATAGATGGTATAAGGGTGGATTCAGTTATGGTCTAGGTCTACGTGTAATTCATTTTGCATATGGACGGCACAAGGCCTCAGGAAGTTTTACTTCCTTTAATGACTGTACAATTAGAATTCTGCAGAATACTTTGGGATTCAGTTCCTTAAAGTCTCTATTTGCAGTTAGTGAATGAGCACAGTAGTCTAGATCTGCGGCCTGAAGGCTTGTACACTGCTGTATATGAGCTAAGATTGTTAGTCTAAAAACCGACCTAAACATCCGTGTACGCTTTATATCTGTGCTTTTCACAGACAGAACACCTGCCATTATAAATAAATCGGCATCAATTTATTTTTGTGGATCCATTGTCTGCAAAAAAACAAACAAAAAAACCTCTACAATTTTGTAAAGTTTTTTAAAAATATACAACGGGTGAAATAAGTATTGAACACGTCACCAATTTTCTAAGTAAATATATTTCTAAAAAGGGTGCTATTGACATGAAATTAAAATTCTCATCAGATGTCGGTAGCAACCCATCCAATCCACACAGCCAAAGAAATCAAACCATCGATCAGATGATTGATGCCATAGTATTGCTGTTTATAGCACAAATCCTGGTCTCTTGTGAAGCTCAGCCCAAGTCATGATAGGCAGATTGGTTCACATGACTGTTGAGGATCTGTAAAGCCCAATTGCTCAGCCCAAGTCATGATGGGGATCTGTAAAGCCCAATCTGCCTATCATGACTTGGGCTGAGCGATTGGTTGACATGACTGTTGGGGATCTCTAAAGCCCAATCTGCCTAACAGACATGTTAACAAATCGACATGTGATCGCATCAAGGGACTGGGGTGATGGGTGTTAAGAAATGTGTGCCCCCCAGATGGTGCTCTATAAATGCAGCTTTCAGAGATTAACAGTGGCATTTACACCAGTGGAAAACCCTTAACTGCACCCACATCTATTAGAAGCAAATGATGGCTTATCAACACAGGAAAGATGCAGGCCCAGGGCGAACACAGAGCTCAGCTGACATTGGACGTACCAGGTCATTAAGGGGTTAATACTACCTACCAAATATTGTGTGTATCCTCCTTTGACATTGGTGATCAATCAACTCAAAAATAGCAAAAAAAAAAAAAAAAAAAAAAAAAAAGGACTTTCTATTCCTCCATATATGTGAGCAACAACAAGTGGCATGTTGAGCTTTATGGTCTTTGGCGAGTCATGGACTCCACAAAACCTCTGATGGTCTCCTGTGATAGCTGGCACTGGTATATATTAGCAGCAGATCCTATGAGCCCTGCAAGTTGTGAGGTGGGGCATTCATGTGGGGTTTTTTTGCACATACCAGTAACGTTCATATTTCATTTGGTCTCCATCCAAGTGCCTGAGGCTATGATGAAGCTAACTATTGAGAAACAGCCCACAAAGCAGAGCGTGTTCACATGAAGACAATATCCATGTAGCATAGCAGGAAACCAAAAAAAAATAAAATGTGGCATCTGGGGCAGAAAGATGAATTTCACAGTCTGCATATGGCCACGGGTCTCCTGACCCAAACTAAAAGCCCAATAGACACATGGGTTGTAAATTTAGGTCAGTGTGGACCATGAAATACAACTCAGCTGAGTTGCAGCCTCAGACGCCAAGCAGTGTGCATAATCAGAAGTCCCCTGCACTTCCGGTCATGCGCATTAGACCTCTATGAAGCTGGGACGCGTTCACCCAGCTTCATAGTGCGTATGACCGGAAATGCGCTGACCTGATCATGCCCAGTGCCTGGTGTCTGAGGCTGCAGCAACGGACAGGTACGTACGTCACTGTTGGTGCTGATGCTGGCAGTGGGCATTGAATAGCATGTTAGCACACCCCTGTGGGCGTGCTACCATACTAAGAGGGTGGAATGAGCCCACTAACTAACTTCCTTGCGGGTAGTTGCTGCTCTCATTAGCATATCATAAAGGATTTTTAGAAATCCTCTCTCTAAAGAGATCTTTATCTATGCTAGTGTATACAGGGACCGTTAGGCAGGGATTAGCAATATGCACCCAGAACTGCTCATGGTTCTGGGTGCACATTGCACCTCACCGGCTCCCTTTATACAGTCCGGCATATAAATATAGAGGAGTAGAGCTCTTGCTTGTGTTTTGATTTTTTTGTGAACAAAACGCTGGTACTTTTTATGAATGGGATGGGTAAGTGTGACCACACTGGATCTCACCATGGCTTCTCCTCAGCGCCACACATTTCAGCAGCGCTGATGCAAAGTGGCGCAAACACACCAAACATAGCAACATTTTTTAGCAAATTCACGTTACACAAAATTTTTGTGACTTTCCCGGCCCCATAATATACCATCTATACTTCACCATACTGGAAAAAAAAAAATACTTTACATTGAACCAGCTTATTATATTCCTCCTTTGTTCTGTAAAATTTCTCCTCAAACTGTGAAGACAAAAGAAAAATAGCAATTAGTTTCTTTTTGGGCATCAGGATTTTTTATTTTTTTTTTGTTCAATTTTGAAGCAGATTCACTTCAAAACCCACATTAAACTGAACCTGTCAGGTGCAATATGCACTCAGAACCATGAGCAGTTCTTGGTGCATATTGCTAACCCCTGCCTAACCGTCCCTGTATACACTAGCATAGATAAAGAGATCTTTAGAAAAAGTATTTCTAAAGATCCTTTATGATATGCTAATGAGGCCAGTGACTAGTCGTAGGGGTGTTCGTTCCTTTGGCTAGTCGGCCCTATTAGCATGCAAGAATGCCCCTGTGGGCGTGCCAACATGCTAATGAATGACCGGTGTCAGAGGCATGGTCAATCTCACCTACTGCCACATCGCCAGATGCTGGATTTTGGTTCAGTGCGCATGACCCCGGAGTTTTGGTCATGCGCATTATGAAGCCGGGTGTACGCATCCCTGCTTCAAACTGGTGTAGTGCGCATGATCAGAAGTGACGGGAACTTCTGATCACGCACCCCGAGACTATGCGCAGTGGTCTGAGGCAGTACAATGGACACAGGTATGCGTGTCACTGCCAATGATGATGCTGGGCAATAGTCACTGAATAGCATGTTTAGCACGCCTATAGGGGCGTGCTAAACGGGCGGAATGACTGCAGGAACTAACGCCCTTGCGACTAGTCCCCGCACTCATTAGCATATCATAAAAGCTATAGAAATACTTTTTCTAAAGATCTCTTTATCTATGCTAGTGTATACAGGGACGGTTAGGCAGGAATTAGCAATATGCACAGAACTGCTCATGATTCTGGGTGCATATTGCACCTGACAGGTTCACTTTAAGCAAGTGATTCAAATACTCGAATACAAACAGCAAAATTTTTGTAAAAATTTTTAGGATGCCACTTTTTAGGCTAGTTTCACACTTGCGTTGTTTTGATGCAAACGGAATCCGTCACTAATGTAGTACAGTTCATTTATTTACATTTGAAGCGCGTTACTATGGCGCGAGTGTGTCATGCAGTACCCGCTTGTGTCCACACGATGTCGCGCT
Organism: Anomaloglossus baeobatrachus; assembly: GCF_048569485.1. Classification (NCBI taxonomy): domain Eukaryota; kingdom Metazoa; phylum Chordata; class Amphibia; order Anura; family Aromobatidae; genus Anomaloglossus; species Anomaloglossus baeobatrachus. Next base: position 411,359,035 of record NC_134355.1, on the reverse strand, counting down.
TCCACTGTAAATAAATGAACTGTACTGTATTTGTAACGGAGCCCGAATCCGTTAAAATAGCATAAATGTGAAACGGCCCTTATGTAGATTCCTTGATTAAAACCTGACCTGGCACTCGTGAAAACAAAAAAAAAAAAAAAAATACAAACCACCCAAAACACATGTGGTGGGGTGGGGAGAAACAGACCCATTCAGTATTATAGGCATGAGTGCTAGCCCTGAAAAAACACAGACGGCACTCTTATGCAAAAAACTGGACATCTGAATGAAGGCAATCAGCGAGCTATTTTTTTTATTTATTATTTTTAAGTATCAGTATTTTTGTGGCATCCTTTTTAAGTGCATTTTCTGGACCCTTTAAACGCTATTCAAAGAAACTTTTTTTTTTATTAAAAATATTCAAAAAGACGCCCATGCGTCTCTTGAGTATTGCAACTGACTTCTAATAGAATGTATAGAGCATCTTCAGAGAAGAAAACACCTAAAAAATAATCAGCACTCCTCTTTTACCACTTGATGTCTTTGGAAACCTGAAGTTACTCTAAAAAGACTGACTGTTAAAAGCAACTTGCTGTTCATATATTCAGTCATGCATATGTTTATGTTTCTGAGAGTTTAGTCTGCGTTAGTGATCTGTGCACATAAGTTCAGACTAGTGCTCTTTGTCTCATGGCCAGTGTGAACATGGTCTCACAAGTTCCATGTATACCATCTCATACTCTGGCTCACTTTTTTGTTTTTATGTAGTTTGTATTCAGTACAAACAGGGAGTGGCCCCCTTCTCAGCGAGCTGGACATTTCATTCTGTGAATCCCCCTGACTGTGTGTGTCCTGTTGGGACCCGGTCGCTCTCAGCCCTTAGCCACATTGAGGCCTATTTTAGACCCATGGTAAGGTTTTAATATTAGAGAGTGTAGGTACTATCCCAACTGGGTACACCTTGGCGTTGGTGGGATAGCTTTATGCTTTTTTTTGATCAAAAACAGTGTTTAATAAGTACCCTATGTTTATATGCACTATGCTTTTATTTAGTTACAGCAGGGTATGTTTTCACAATTTTTTCCTTGGTTTCTCTTAGTGCTGAACTTCGCAGACCAGTAATGTCCATACATTGCGAACGACACTGCATCCATGTGCAGGAAAGTGTGCTCATTATCAGACTTTGTTCACAATGATCACATCTGGGAAGTCATTGGTCAAAAAAAAAAAAAAAAAAAAAAAAAGGAGCAGCCAGCACTGGATCTTGATGATCTCTGCTAAAGTACAGAGTCCAGAAGAACTTTCCTCAGACAACTTAATAATCAAACGAATAGCATTCCCAGGCATGAAAGCGCATGTGTTTCTCCAAGTGGCACTCATACTCGAAAGTGAATGAAATCAAGATACTTTGAAAAGTATATAAAGCTGTATGTATGTATGTATGTATGTATGTATGTATGTATGTATGTATGTGTGTGTGTGTTAAAGGAATCCGCAACGTTGCATTTACAATCACGAAATGTTGCACAGACGCCTCATGTGACTCAGGGAACGTCAGACTATGTTTTGACAGGAAAATTTAACCCAGAGCTTTACAGTTACTCTCAAAAATCCTGCCTCCATTAAACTGAATGGAGGTGGGAGCTACAGGCTATTAATAGCAACTGTCAGTGATTGCTATAGGAACAAAATAAACTGTTAGTATAATAAGCTTGTGTGTGAGGTAATAAGATGTCGGTGGGGAGACTGATAGAAAGAGACAGCCGGGCAAAGAGAGACAGACACACACACAGAGAGAGAGAGACAGACAAATACAGACAGTCAATATCCTGGGCAACGCCTGGGTACTACAGAATATACACACACACACACACACACACACACACACACACACACACACACACACACACACACACACACTTTTTTGTTATTTATTTTTTTTTCAAAGTATTTTGATTTCATTCACTTTCGAGTATGTGTGGCTATCGCCCCCGTGATTTCCATCATTTTTCCTTTTTGGTGTTGCAATTTCAATATGGAGGACTGCATGTGATAGATTTAGATACAAATATACATTACCAACCTCAACACCAGCTGCCGCTAACAGCCACCTGATACATTCTGCTCTTCCACGTCCGAAGAAGTAATGAAGTACTGGTGTCTGAGCCATGATTAATTGTTCTAAAACGAGAACAAAGAAAAGAGACCAGGATGACAGGATGTGGAGAATAGGCGGCCAGAACACTGCGGCAAAATACCATGATCATATATATTATATTTTAGAGCATTATAAAGTAAATCCTATAGATGCTTAGAAAAGTCTATTGTAATAAAAAACATATTGCACTATCCAAAAATGTTCCAACTAAGCTAAAACTATTGGTGACGGAATGGAGTTGCTACATGGACCAGTGTGAAGGGTTTATTCACATGCAGCACTTTTGCTGCCAAATTTCTTGTGACTGAAAATCAGTTCCACTTATCAGAATAGGTATTTTTATGGGGCAATCAGTGTGTGATGTGGACCTTAAGATTCTCAGAAGTGTTACCATGCATATATGGTTAAGAAAAAAAAAAAAAAAAAAAAAAAAAAACTATTTATCCCAGTGAACATGAAATACAAGTGAAGTAACTCTGAAACATGCAGTATACGCCTTAAAAAAATGCAAGTCACCATATACTAGGTCAGTTACATATGGTTAAGGTTATCAGCATGCAGATGATGGCCACACCTAAAACATATTACACATCATACACAGGGGCAGTGCTACCAAGTGTCAGGTTCCATAGTACCTAGAGGCCGACTCCAGGCTCCAACATCTGCCATCCATGTAAAGGTGGGATGCTGTCACATTCCAAGCAGTTAGACCCAAACTGTCCAATCAGTGACTTCCATTGAAGTTAAGGTCAAGTCTGGGTCCCAAACCGAACTTTATTTAATAGAATTCCCAGAAATTTCGAGCTCCCCCTGAAGTCCCGAAAGAGGGTCAAATGACCCTTAGTCCACACTGAATAGAACTAACTAGAAACTAAATGGCTAAACTCAATGGAAAACAACAACGTCCTGTGGTGCGACAGTAATGGCCTTAATTACAGAACAAAAGACGGTGATTATAGGAAGTTAGCTAAAATCCTTCAGGTCATTCGACCTGTCTCTGGCTTCCAAAGGTAGAAATGTTAAATGACCCCTCTCTGGGACTTCTAGTGTTAGGTTGCTTTCAAACATCCGTTTATTTGCTGAGCAGCACAATACGGCGCTTTGCAGAAAAAACGCAACCGTTTTTTGCCGCCGGTTGCGTTTTTCCACATAGACTTGCATTAGTGCCGTATTGTGCCGCATGTCCTTGCGTTGCATCCAGTTTTTGCCGGATGCAGCATATTTAGCCCATGCGGCAGCCAGATGGAACGTTGCCTGGCACTTTTTGTGCAGCGAAAAAAACGCATCACGCCAGATCCGGCGCAATGCGGCGCTATTTACAATGCAAGCCTATGGACGCCGGATGCGGCGTCCTGCGGCAAAAACCGCATCCGGCCGCGGTTTTTTACACTGCGCATGCTCAGTATCAAGCCGCATCCGTCAAAAAACGGACGGGCCGCATGGAAAAACTTATGCAACAGATCCGTTTTTTTCGCCACTTCCGTTGCATAGGTTTTTGAGCCGGATTGAGCCGCACTGCAAAAACCGGATGTGTGAAAGCAGCCTTAAGGTCCACCTGAACCAAACTTCCTCTATTGAACACACTTACTGAAATGTATTTAATAATTCATACAAAAGCTTTTGTTGGTGATTAGAGTTGAGCGAGTACCTAACTATTAGTACTCGTTGTGAGTATAGCGAGTATGATCTAGTCCTCGTGTATTTGTTCTGAATAGCGTGTGCAATGCAAGTCAATGAGGAATACTCGCAATGTAACAAGTAACCCAAATGCCGTACTACTTGCTGCTCACACGAATAGTACGGCATTCGGGTTACTCTACTTTGCGAGTTTTCCCCATTGACTTGCATTGCAAATGCTATTCGGTAGTAGACAGTACTTGTTATGAGTATAGCGAGTATAAATAGTTAGGTACTCTCTCAACTTTATTTGTGATGACTCCTGTATGGAGAAACTAGCCACATGCTTTGTTCAGGTGTGATTTTGGACTATTCTTCCACATACCGTATTTTTCGGACTATAAGACGCACCCTGGTTTTAGAGGAGGAAAATAGGAAAATAAATAAAACTTTAAGCAAAAAAATGTGGTCATGACACTGTTATGGGGCAAGGATCTGCGGCTGACACTGTTATGGGAGTAATGTCCCCAAATTCTCTACTAAGGTACCCCATCCTTGGTATTGATCCTCCTGCCTTGTATATGATCCTGCTATAAACCCCCATCCTGCTCATATACCCGCATCCTGCTCATATACTCCCATCCTGTTCATATACCCCCATCCTGTTCATATACCCCCATCCTGTTCATATACCCCCATCCATCCTGCTCATATACCCCCATCCATCCTGCTCATATACCCCCCATCCATCCTGCTCATATACCCCCCATCCATCCTGCTCATATACCCCCCATCCATCCTGCTCATATACCCCCCATCCATCCTGCTCATATACCCCCCATCCATCCTGCTCATATACCCCCCATCCATCCTGCTCATATACCCCCCATCCATCCTGCTCATATACCCCCCATCCATCCTGCTCATATACCCCCCATCCATCCTGCTCATATACCCCCCCATCCATCCTGCTCATATACCCCCCCATCCATCCTGCTCATATACCCCCCCCATCCATCCTGCTCATATACCCCCCCATCCATCCTGCTCATATACCCCCCCATCCATCCTGCTCATATACCCCCCCATCCATCCTGCTCATATACCCCCCCATCCATCCTGCTCATATACCCCCCCATCCATCCTGCTCATATACCCCCCCATCCATCCTGCTCATATACCCCCCCATCCATCCTGCTCATATACCCCCCCATCCATCCTGCTCATATACCCCCCCATCCATCCTGCTCATATACCCCCCCATCCATCCTGCTCATATACCCCCCCATCCATCCTGCTCATATACCCCCCCATCCATCCTGCTCATATACCCCCCCATCCATCCTGCTCATATACCCCCCCATCCATCCTGCTCATATACCATCCTGGTATATGGCCTGTATCCTATAGCACAGAGAAAAAAAATAAACGTTTATACTCACCTTTTCCTCACTCCCTTCAACACTTATCTTCCTCTCTGCGCCGCTGACCTGTGTGTGGAGCCGTCCCCCTGCAGCATCGCGATGTCTTCCTGTCTGTGCCGATCAGCTGATCAGCACAGATCAGCTCACTGGCATAGACAGGAAGACATCGCGTGCTGCAGGGGGACGGCTCCACACACGAGGACGGGCGAGTACACTGATTTACTGCACCCCGCGCTGATGATGACGACGCGCGGGGGGGGGGGGGGGGGGACAGTGAATACAGCCGCACATGATCACTCCAGGCTGTAGTTGCCAGGGGTGATCATGCGCACCGGCTCTTTACTATGCGCACGTCCCCGCTCGTCCTCCCGCCCACCTGTCAGTGCCGGCTTCTGCGCTGAGAGATGGGCGGGAGGATGGGCATGCATATGTAATGAGCGGGCCCACGTGGTCACAGCAGGCTGCTACAGCCTGCTCATGCCCCCGATGACCCGCTCCACCGCAGCACCCTCGTTCCCGGCCACAGCCCTTTAGTCAGACCATAAGATGCACCCCCAACTTTCCCCCAACATTTGGGGGGAAAAAAGTGCGTCTTATGGTCCGAAAAATACGGTACTATTCAAATCCCGAAGGTTTTGTGGGCTCCTGTGAACTCAGCTTTAATTTCTTCCATAAATTTTCTATTTGATTCAGGTCAGGTGATTGGCTGGGACATCCTAGCAGATTTATTTTCTCTGAAACCAATTGAGTTTCCTTGGCTTTGTGTTTGGGATCATTGTCTTGCTGAAATTTCCACCTTCATTTCATCATCCTGGTAGAGGGCAGATTTTTATCAAGAATGTCTCTGTACATTTGTCCATTCATCCTTCCTTCAATAATATAAAGTTTGCCAGTGCCATATGCTGAAAAACAGCCCCACACCATGATGTTCACACCTTCAAATTCACTGTTGGTATGGTGTTTTGGGGGTGATAAGCAGTGCTTTTTGGTCTCCAAAGAGTTCAATTTTGGTCTCATCTGACCAGACTATACTCACAGTATTTCACAGGCTTGTCTATAGGTTATTGAGAAAACTTTCAACACACTTCAACATGCCTTTTGTTCAGCAATGGAGTCTTGCGTGGTGAGCATGCATACAGGTCATGTTGGTTGAGCGCATTATGCTGGTTTCACATCAGCGTTTTCCTGCCGCACTCGCAGATCCGGCACAAGGACAGTACAGTACATTAAGGTTCACTGGCAAGCTCCGGGCACATGCGGTAATGTGACCGGAGCAAGTGACAGCAGGTGACCGGGGCTTGACGAACTGTCTGAACTGTACTGTACTGTACTGCCCTCATGCCGGATCTGGCAGTGCGGCAGAATGATGTGTTTGTGCCCTTACTTGTTTTCCTTGAAACAATTGTACCTGCTGATTCCAGGTATTTTTTTTTACCTCTCCACAGGTGGTTTAAACAAAACCTTATTGATCTACTTATATGGTGTGTTTATGAGGTGGAAATGCACTAAAAATACATATCTGTTGTTAACCTGCAGATTCTACGCACCTTGTGCAAGTCTATGACAAATCTGCGAATAAAACGGTTCACAGCAAGAGAAAGTGGCATATTGCGGATGTGGAAAACACACCGCAGGTCAGATTATGCCCAGTAAAAGGAGCACAGAGGGCAGGAGATTTCTATAAATCCCATCCACTTTTCTGGATCTGTAAGACTCAGCAAGAGAGTGGAGGAGACGACAACTACCTCCATATTAATTCCTATGGACTTCGAATTGGAGGTCATAATAGCTCCTGCAGGTTTAATATGTAGAAGAAGTCACAATACTTTTAGTATTTTAATGGATTACTAAACATAATTTATTGATATAGGACAACAGTAGCAACAAACATTTTGCCAATGGAAGTCTGAGATTGTTGATATAACTGACGGAATGGATTTTGGAAACCTTCAATTGTGACAAATTAGGTCAGAAGACAATCCCGATCCATCACGCCTATTACCAGGGTGCGGCTGGCGTCAGTGAAAGCCACAGGACAGGCTTCTTTATACACAAGCATCTTGGCATCTTCCCTGGCCCTGAACAGAAGGCGTGCATGCTTAGAATTAAGGATCGTGTGGACTTGTGGTGGATTTAAGATCAGAACCCCATTTCTTCTGCTCACTGTATGGTTTACCTTCAAAACTTTAGAATTTGTTTTCTTACACGTTCCTCGACAGGCATGAAAACAGTTTGGAAAAAGGGGCATTGATAAAGGAGCCACCAAATTTATTACATGAATGCATCCTGATGAATTTACCATTCTTTTGGTCTTTTTAAAAATAAAAAAAAAAAAAAATTAAAAAAATGTGGACATTTGTAATATAGGAAAAGGTTATTCCCAAGATAGAAGTCCATACCCACAGGATAGGGGATGCCTTACGTTTTGCTGGGAGCGGGCCTGAATGTCGTGCAGCATGCCCATTGCCACTCCATTTGTGATGGGGATCGCAGGAGGTCAAAGCAGTCAGGCCTCCAGCTATCAGTAAGATATCCCAAGGGTCCCCAACCTTTCTTACATTGAGAGCCACATTCACCTCAGAGATGGTCACGAGCCACATCCAGCATCCGCTCTGGCATTGAGTCCTCCATAACTACTGTAATGACATACAGAGCTTTCCCACAGAAGGAGTTCCCATATCTTCTGTATTCTCACATCAGGCACTCAACACATCATTGTATCTGGCTTCAAACAACCCTCTATCTGGCAGTATCTTTCTAATCCCAGTTTACAATATATTTTCCCACTTTCCATCCCAGCCAAAATACGTGCATCCATATATGCTCCTCTTTTCATGGCTAATTACAAAAGTCACGATCTGGAAACTTGCCCCAAGCTTGCAGACAGCAGCAAGCCACACATCATGGGCCAGCACACCACACGAGGCTCCCAGGTCAGTTCAGGCAGACACTGAGCCACAGCTGTGACATCACCGCGTTTACCTGCGGTCACAGCTGGAGGTTCCCATTGTATCCCAGCTGTGACCACAGGTATACTCACCTCAGCTAAACTCATTCCTGGCAGAAACATGTGTTTTGGTTTTTGTTTTTTGTTTTTTTACAAAAGATGCAGATTTTGTGCTGGAATGTATACACCAAATTCCTGCACCAGTTCTGCATCCCCTGGCGGAAAAACGTATCAAAACACAATGCAGGCTTGATGCATTTTTGCCAGAAGAGGCAGATTTGGTGTATCAATTCAAACACCAAATCTGCATCTCCTGGTAGAACCCCTCCCCCCTTCCAAAAAAGAAAACAAAAGGTTTTGATGCTGTTTCGGTGCGGTTTTCTGCTGGGAGATGCAATGTAAATATGGTGCAGACATTTCAGCACCAAATCTACATCTCCTGGAGGAAAAATGCAAGTAAACTGCATTTTTTGCAAGGAGATGCAGATTTGCTACTGAAATTTATGCACCAAATTCCTGCACCAGGAATTCTGCATCTCCTGGCAAAAAAAAGGGTAAAACGCGATGTGGGTTAGATGAGTTTGGGGTTTGTTTTTTCGCAAGGAGAAGCAGAATTGGTGAATGAATTTGGTGAATAAATTTCAGCACCAAATCTGCATCTCCTTGCAAAAAACAAAAACAAAACACAGTTTTCTGCCTGGGCATGCAGGTCTCATTGATCTTAGTAACATCACTGCTCACAGATGTGGTGCAGTCAGTGTCTGCCTGCAGCCGCTGCGGATGGTCATGTTATCTAACGTACCCGCATGCTGTGATTTCAGTATGTAGCAGAGGCGGGATCAGCGTGGAACCTTATGTGGATTATGTCGAACCTGCATATTTTGGGGGTTAGTAAATTGGAGAAAGAGGGTGGTTTTTTTTGTAATGGGGTGGGGGTCCTCAGACCCCCCTACCCATTACTAATCCAGGTCTTAGTGGCAGCTGTGAGCTGTCAATAACCCTTATATTACCTCCACACAAAGGCAATCGGGATGAGCCGGGTAAAGCACCAGAATTGTCACATTAATGGATGAAACAATTTTGGGGAGGCTGCAGGCTGTTATTTTCAGCTGGGAGGGGGCAATAACCATGGGCCTCCACAGCCCGAGAATACCAGCCCTGGCTCTCGGCTTTGTCATGACTGGGTATCAAAACGGGAAGGGGGTGAAGGGGTGAGGGGCGTGTGTTTGGGGTCCATGCGCAGACCCGGTGCTTGACAGTGCCACTTCACCCATCACTAGTAGCTTGGCATATCTAAAGTCCTCCATGGCATCACTTTTTGGTTCCCTGTCCTTTAGGAACATATGCTGAAAATGAGGGAGTCTCACATGACTATCCGTGCTCTCTTAGCTCCGCTCTCCTGTCCACAGAAGGATTCCAGAATACCTACAATGCCCGCATCATCTTTAAAGCCACACTCCAGTGAGTGGTTTTTATTTTATACAGGTAAAGTATCACCCGGGCAATACTTCTGACAAACACTTTCAGCCCCTGGTGAGGGATTTCTTTATAGCAGTGGGTTACATCATATGTCTTACATAAGTCTGCATTCAATTACTGCCATGGCTTGTGGGGTGGAAACAAAGGATGTAGGAATCCTGGGGTGCGGGTCCTGCTGCTGCTGTGCAGGCTCCTGGGGTCAGCGCTGGAGAGTCCCAGCTCACCTCACACTCCAGCACTATACACTGAGGGAAGCGCTGCAGAAATAGCAAGCCCCAAACACAGCCCGCGGTGTATGAGACCGGAGAATAGGAACTGCCAGGTCAGTTACATACGATCGTGGTGACGAGAGACATCTATGGAAGTCCTGATGTGCAGATCCTCTCCTAACAATGCATCATCAGACACGTCTGCGCCTCTACAGGAGAGTACGAGCAGCCCAGATCCGCCTGCAGCCCCAAGTCTCAGCATGGAGAGCGTCCATGGCAGCCGATCACTTACCTCTATCCGGGCCGCTCACCAGATCGTGAAGAAGGTGCAGAGGAGCAGAGCGTTCCAATATACAGGTGCGGGGGCGGGGCGGGAAAGCGGCGGGGACGGAACAGGGGTGGGGGCGGGGACGGAACAAGGGTGGGGCGGAAGGGGGGCGGGGGCGGAACAGGGGAGGGGGCCTTCTCACCAATCCGGTAACAGGCTGCCTAGAGAGTTGCACAGTTCTTCTAAACATACATTCCCGCTGTAATTACTGTGACAACAGAGCAGTATCATTACTGGAGTACTAATATCATTACACTGAGCACAAAGCAGCATCATTACTGGAGTACTAATATCATTACACTGAGCACAGAGCAGTATCATTAGTGGAGTACTAATATCATTACACTGAGCACAAAGCAGCATCATTACTGGAGTACTAATATCATTACACTGAGCACAGAGCAGTATCATTACTGGAGTACTAATATCATTACACTGAGCACAGAGCAGTATCATTACTGGAGTACTAATATCATTACACTGAGCACAGAGCAGTATCATTACTGGAGTACTAATATCATTACACTGAGCGCAGAGCAGTATATTACTGGAGTACTAATATCATTACACTGAGCACAGAGCAGTATCATTACTGGAGTACTAATGTCATTACACTGAGCACAGAGCAGTATCATTACTGGAGTACTAATATCATTACACTGAGCGCAGAGCAGTATATTACTGGAGTACTAATATCATTACAGCGAGCACAGAGCAGTATCATTACTGGAGTACTAATATCATTACACTGAGCACAGAGTAGTATCATTACTGGAGTACTAATATTACACTGAGCACAGAGCAGTATCATTACTGGAGTACTAATATCATTACACTGAGCACAGAGCTGTATCATTACTGGAGTACTAATATCATTACACTGAGCACAGAGCAGTATCATTACTGGAGTACTAATAGCATTACACTGAGCACAGAGCAGTATCATTACTGGAGTACTAATATTACACTGAGCACAGAGCAGTATCATTACTGGAGTACTAATATCATTACTGAGCACAGAGCAGTATCATTACTGGAGTACTAATATCATTACACTGAGCACAGAGCAGTATCATTACTGGAGTGCTAATATTACACTGCGCACAGAGCTGTATCATTACTGGAGTACTAATATCATTACACTGAGCACAAAGCAGTATAATTACTGGAGTACTAATATTACACTGAGCACAGAGCAGTATCATTACTGGAGTACTAATATCATTACACTGAGCACAGAGCTGTATCATTACTGGAGTACTAATATCATTACACTGAGCACAGAGCAGTATCATTACTGGAGTACTAATATCATTACACTGAGCACAGAGCAGTATCATTACTGGAGTACTAATAGCATTACACTGAGCACAGAGCAGTATCATTACTGGAGTACTAATATTACACTGAGCACAGAGCAGTATCATTACTGGAGTACTAATATCATTACTGAGCACAGAGCAGTATCATTACTGGAGTACTAATATTACACTGAGCACAGAGCTGTATCATTACTGGAGTACTAATATCATTACACTGAGCACAGAGCAGTATCATTACTGGAGTACTAATATTACACTGAGCGCAGAGCAGTATCATTACTGGAATACTAATATCATTACACTGAGCGCAGAGCAGTATCATTAGTGGAGTACTAATATCATTACACTGAGCACAGAGCTGTATCATTACTGGAGTACTAATATTACACTGAGCACAGAGCAGTATCATTACTGGAGTACTAATATTTCACTGAGCACAGAGCAGTATCATTACTGGAGTACTAATATTACACTGAGCACAGAGCAGTATCAATACTGGAGTACTAATATCATTACAGCGAGCACAAAGCAGTATCATTACTGGAGTACTAATATCATTACACTGAGCACAGAGCTGTATCATTACTGGAGTACTAATATCATTACACTGAGCACAGAGCAGTATCATTACTGGAGTACTAATATTACACTGAGCACAGAGCAGTATCAATACTGGAGTACTAATATCATTACAGCGAGCACAAAGCAGTATCATTACTGGAGTACTAATATCATTACACTGAGCGCAGAGCAGTATCATTAGTGGAGTACTAATATCATTACAGTGAGCACAGAGCAGTATCATTACTGGAGTACTAATATCATTACACTGAGCACAGAGCAGTATCATTACTGGAGTACTAATATCATTACATTGAGCACAGAGCAGTATCATTACTGGAGTACTAATATTACACTGAGCACAGAGCAGTATCAATACTGGAGTACTAATATCATTACAGCGAGCACAAAGCAGTATCATTACTGGAGTACTAATATCATTACACTGAGCACAGAGCTGTATCATTACTGGAGTACTAATATCATTACACTGAGCACAGAGCAGTATCATTACTGGAGTACTAATATCATTTCACTGAGCACAGAGCAGTATCATTACTGGAGTACTAATATTACACTGAGCACAGAGCAGTATCATTACTGGAGTACTAATATCATTACACTGAGCGCAGAGCAGTATCATTAGTGGAGTACTAATATCATTACAGTGAGCACAGAGCAGTATCATTACTGGAGTACTAATATCATTACACTGAGCACAGAGCAGTATCATTACTGGAGTACTAATATCATTACACTGAGCACAGAGCAGTATCATTACTGGAGTACTAATATTACACTGAGCACAGAGCAGTATCATTACTGGAATACTAATATCATTACACTGAGCACAGAGCAGTATCATTACTGGAGTACTAATATCATTACACTGAGCACAGAGCAGTATCATTACTGGAGTACTAATATCATTACACTGAGCACAGAGCAGTATCATTACTGGAGTGCTAATATCATTTCACTGAGCACAGAGCAGTATCATTACTGGAGTACTAATATTACACTGAGCACAGAGCAGTATCATTACTGGAGTACTAATATCATTACACCGAGCGCAGAGCAGTATCATTAGTGGAGTACTAATATCATTACAGTGAGCACAGAGCAGTATCATTACTGGAGTACTAATATCATTACACTGAGCACAGAGCAGTATCATTACTGGAGTACTAATATCATTACACTGAGCACAGAGCAGTATTATTACTGGAGTACTAATATTACACTGAGCACAGAGCAGTATCATTACTGGAGTACTAATATCATTACACTGAGCACAGAGCAGTATCATTACTGGAGTACTAATATCATTACAGTGAGCACAGAGCAGTATCATTACTGGAGTACTAATATCATTACACTGAGCACAGAGCAGTATCATTACTGGAGTACTAATATCATTACACTGAGCACAGAGCAGTATCATTACTGGAGTACTAATATTACACTGAGCACAGAGCAGTATCAATACTGGAGTACTAATATCATTACAGCGAGCACAAAGCAGTATCATTACTGGAGTACTAATATCATTACACTGAGCACAGAGCTGTATCATTACTGGAGTACTAATATCATTACACTGAGCACAGAGCAGTATCATTACTGGAGTACTAATATCATTTCACTGAGCACAGAGCAGTATCATTACTGGAGTACTAATATTACACTGAGCACAGAGCAGTATCATTACTGGAGTACTAATATCATTACACTGAGCACAGAGCAGTATCATTACTGGAGTACTAATATCATTACACTGAGCACAGAGCAGTATCATTACTGGAGTACTAATATCATTACACTGAGCACAGAGCAGTATCATTACTGGAGTACTAATATTACACTGAGCACAGAGCAGTATCATTACTGGAGTACTAATATCATTACACTGAGCACAGAGCAGTATCATTACTGGAGTACTAATATCATTACAGTGAGCACAGAGCAGTATCATTACTGGAGTACTAATATCATTACACTGAGCACAGAGCAGTATCATTACTGGAGTACTAATATCATCACACTGAGCACAGAGCAGTATCATTACTGGAGTACTAATATTACACTGAGCACAGAGCAGTATCAATACTGGAGTACTAATATAATTACAGCGAGCACAAAGCAGTATCATTACTGGAGTACTAATATCATTACACTGAGCACAGAGCTGTATCATTACTGGAGTACTAATATCATTACACTGAGCACAGAGCAGTGTCATTACTGGAGTACTAATATCATTTCACTGAGCACAGAGCAGTATCATTACTGGAGTACTAATATTACACTGAGCACAGAGCAGTATCATTACTGGAATACTAATATCATTACACTGAGCACAGAGCAGTATCATTACTGGAGTACTAATATCATTACACTGAGCACAGAGCAGTAGCATTACTGGAGTACTAATATCATTACACTGAGCACAGAGCAGTATCATTACTGGAGTGCTAATATCATTTCACTGAGCACAGAGCAGTATCATTACTGGAGTACTAATATTACACTGAGCACAGAGCAGTATCATTACTGGAGTACTAATATCATTACACCGAGCGCAGAGCAGTATCATTAGTGGAGTACTAATATCATTACAGTGAGCACAGAGCAGTATCATTACTGGAGTACTAATATCATTACACTGAGCACAGAGCAGTATCATTACTGGAGTACTAATATCATTACACTGAGCACAGAGCAGTATTATTACTGGAGTACTAATATTACACTGAGCACAGAGCAGTATCATTACTGGAGTACTAATATCATTACACTGAGCACAGAGCAGTATCATTACTGGAGTACTAATATCATTACAGTGAGCACAGAGCAGTATCATTACTGGAGTACTAATATCATTACACTGAGCACAGAGCAGTATCATTACTGGAGTACTAATATCATTACACTGAGCACAGAGCAGTATCATTACTGGAGTACTAATATTACACTGAGCACAGAGCAGTATCAATACTGGAGTACTAATATCATTACAGCGAGCACAAAGCAGTATCATTACTGGAGTACTAATATCATTACACTGAGCACAGAGCTGTATCATTACTGGAGTACTAATATCATTACACTGAGCACAGAGCAGTATCATTACTGGAGTACTAATATCATTTCACTGAGCACAGAGCAGTATCATTACTGGAGTACTAATATTACACTGAGCACAGAGCAGTATCATTACTGGAGTACTAATATCATTACACTGAGCACAGAGCAGTATCATTACTGGAGTACTAATATCATTACACTGAGCACAGAGCAGTATCATTACTGGAGTACTAATATCATTACACTGAGCACAGAGCAGTATCATTACTGGAGTACTAATATTACACTGAGCACAGAGCAGTATCATTACTGGAGTACTAATATCATTACACTGAGCACAGAGCAGTATCATTACTGGAGTACTAATATCATTACAGTGAGCACAGAGCAGTATCATTACTGGAGTACTAATATCATTACACTGAGCACAGAGCAGTATCATTACTGGAGTACTAATATCATCACACTGAGCACAGAGCAGTATCATTACTGGAGTACTAATATTACACTGAGCACAGAGCAGTATCAATACTGGAGTACTAATATCATTACAGCGAGCACAAAGCAGTATCATTACTGGAGTACTAATATCATTACACTGAGCACAGAGCTGTATCATTACTGGAGTACTAATATCATTACACTGAGCACAGAGCAGTGTCATTACTGGAGTACTAATATCATTTCACTGAGCACAGAGCAGTATCATTACTGGAGTACTAATATTACACTGAGCACAGAGCAGTATCATTACTGGAGTACTAATATCATTACACTGAGCGCAGAACAGTATCATTAGTGGAGTACTAATATCATTACAGTGAGCACAGAGCAGTGTCATTACTGGAGTACTAATATCATTACACTGAGCACAGAGCAGTATCATTACTGGAGTACTAATATCATTACAGTGAGCACAGAGCAGTATCATTACTGGTGTACTAATATCATTACACTGAGCACAGAGCTGTATCATTACTGGTGTACTAATATCATTACACTGAGCACAGAGCAGTATCATTACTGGAGTACTAATATCATTACAGTGAGCACAGAGCAGTATCATTACTGGTGTACTAATATCATTACACTGTGCACAGAGCAGTATCATTACTGGAGTACTAATATCATTACACTGAGCACAGAGCAGTATCATTACTGGAGTACTAATATTACACTGAGCACAGAGCAGTATCATTACTGGAGTACTAATATTACACTGAGCACAGAGCAGTATCATTACTGGAGTACTAATATCATTACACTGAGCACAGAGCAGTATCATTACTGGAGTACTAATATCATTACACTGAGCACAGAGCAGTATCATTACTGGTGTACTAATATCATTACACTGTGCACAGAGCAGTATCATTACTGGAGTACTAATATCATTACACTGAACACAGAGCAGTATCATTACTGGAGTACTAATATCATTACACTGAGTACAGAGCAGTATCAATACTGGAGTACTAATATCATTACAGCGAGCACAAAGCAGTGTCATTACTGGAGTACTAATATCATTTCACTGAGCACAGAGCAGTATCATTACTGGAGTACTAATATTACACTGAGCACAGAGCAGTATCATTACTGGAGTACTAATATCATTACACTGAGCGCAGAGCAGTATCATTAGTGGAGTACTAATATCATTACAGTGAGCACAGAGCAGTGTCATTACTGGAGTACTAATATCATTACACTGAGCACAGAGCAGTATCATTACTGGAGTACTAATATCATTACACTGAGCACAGAGCTGTATCATTACTGGTGTACTAATATCATTACACTGAGCACAGAGCAGTATCATTACTGGAGTACTAATATCATTACAGTGAGCACAGAGCAGTATCATTACTGGTGTACTAATATCATTACACTGTGCACAGAGCAGTATCATTACTGGAGTACTAATATCATTACACTGAGCACAGAGCAGTATCATTACTGGAGTACTAATATTACACTGAGCACAGAGCAGTATCATTACTGGAGTACTAATATTACACTGAGCACAGAGCAGTATCATTACTGGAGTACTAATATCATTACAGTGAGCACAGAGCAGTATCATTACTGGAGTACTAATATCATTACACTGAGCACAGAGCAGTATCATTACTGGAGTACTAATATCATCACACTGAGCACAGAGCAGTATCATTACTGGAGTACTAATATTACACTGAGCACAGAGCAGTATCAATACTGGAGTACTAATATCATTACAGCAAGCACAAAGCAGTATCATTACTGGAGTACTAATATCATTACACTGAGCACAGAGCTGTATCATTACTGGAGTACTAATATCATTACACTGAGCACAGAGCAGTGTCATTACTGGAGTACTAATATAATTTCACTGAGCACAGAGCAGTATCATTACTGGAGTACTAATATTACACTGAGCACAGAGCAGTATCATTACTGGAGTACTAATATCATTACACTGAGCACAGAGCAGTATCATTACTGGAGTACTAATATCATTACACTGAGCACAGAGCAGTAGCATTACTGGAGTACTAATATCATTACACTGAGCACAGAGCAGTAGCATTACTGGAGTACTAATATCATTACACTGAGCACAGAGCAGTATCATTACTGGAGTGCTAATATCATTTCACTGAGCACAGAGCAGTATCATTACTGGAGTACTAATATTACACTGAGCACAGAGCAGTATCATTACTGGAGTACTAATATCATTACACCGAGCGCAGAGCAGTATCATTAGTGGAGTACTAATATCATTACAGTGAGCACAGAGCAGTATCATTACTGGAGTACTAATATCATTACACTGAGCACAGAGCAGTATCATTACTGGAGTACTAATATCATTACACTGAGCACAGAGCAGTATTATTACTGGAGTACTAATATTACACTGAGCACAGAGCAGTATCATTACTGGAGTACTAATATCATTACACTGAGCACAGAGCAGTATCATTACTGGAGTACTAATATCATTACAGTGAGCACAGAGCAGTATCATTACTGGAGTACTAATATCATTACACTGAGCACAGAGCAGTATCATTACTGGAGTACTAATATCATTACACTGAGCACAGAGCAGTATCATTACTGGAGTACTAATATTACACTGAGCACAGAGCAGTATCAATACTGGAGTACTAATATCATTACAGCGAGCACAAAGCAGTATCATTACTGGAGTACTAATATCATTACACTGAGCACAGAGCAGTATCATTACTGGAGTACTAATATCATTACACTGAGCACAGAGCAGTATCATTACTGGAGTACTAATATCATTTCACTGAGCACAGAGCAGTATCATTACTGGAGTACTAATATTACACTGAGCACAGAGCAGTATCATTACTGGAGTACTAATATCATTACACTGAGCACAGAGCAGTATCATTACTGGAGTACTAATATCATTACACTGAGCACAGAGCAGTATCATTACTGGAGTACTAATATCATTACACTGAGCACAGAGCAGTATCATTACTGGAGTACTAATATTACACTGAGCACAGAGCAGTATCATTACTGGAGTACTAATATCATTACACTGAGCACAGAGCAGTATCATTACTGGAGTACTAATATCATTACAGTGAGCACAGAGCAGTATCATTACTGGAGTACTAATATCATTACACTGAGCACAGAGCAGTATCATTACTGGAGTACTAATATCATCACACTGAGCACAGAGCAGTATCATTACTGGAGTACTAATATCATCACACTGAGCACAGAGCAGTATCATTACTGGAGTACTAATATTACACTGAGCACAGAGCAGTATCAATACTGGAGTACTAATATCATTACAGCGAGCACAAAGCAGTATCATTACTGGAGTACTAATATCATTACACTGAGCACAGAGCTGTATCATTACTGGAGTACTAATATCATTACACTGAGCACAGAGCAGTGTCATTACTGGAGTACTAATATCATTTCACTGAGCACAGAGCAGTATCATTACTGGAGTACTAATATTACACTGAGCACAGAGCAGTATCATTACTGGAGTACTAATATCATTACACTGAGCGCAGAACAGTATCATTAGTGGAGTACTAATATCATTACAGTGAGCACAGAGCAGTGTCATTACTGGAGTACTAATATCATTACACTGAGCACAGAGCAGTATCATTACTGGAGTACTAATATCATTACAGTGAGCACAGAGCAGTATCATTACTGGTGTACTAATATCATTACACTGAGCACAGAGCTGTATCATTACTGGTGTACTAATATCATTACACTGAGCACAGAGCAGTATCATTACTGGAGTACTAATATCATTACAGTGAGCACAGAGCAGTATCATTACTGGTGTACTAATATCATTACACTGTGCACAGAGCAGTATCATTACTGGAGTACTAATATCATTACACTGAGCACAGAGCAGTATCATTACTGGAGTACTAATATTACACTGAGCACAGAGCAGTATCATTACTGGAGTACTAATATTACACTGAGAACAGAGCAGTATCATTACTGGAGTACTAATATCATTACACTGAGCACAGAGCAGTATCATTACTGGAGTACTAATATCATTACACTGAGCACAGAGCAGTATCATTACTGGTGTACTAATATCATTACACTGTGCACAGAGCAGTATCATTACTGGAGTACTAATATCATTACACTGAACACAGAGCAGTATCATTACTGGAGTACTAATATCATTACACTGAGTACAGAGCAGTATCAATACTGGAGTACTAATATCATTACAGCGAGCACAAAGCAGTGTCATTACTGGAGTACTAATATCATTTCACTGAGCACAGAGCAGTATCATTACTGGAGTACTAATATTACACTGAGCACAGAGCAGTATCATTACTGGAGTACTAATATCATTACACTGAGCGCAGAGCAGTATCATTAGTGGAGTACTAATATCATTACAGTGAGCACAGAGCAGTGTCATTACTGGAGTACTAATATCATTACACTGAGCACAGAGCAGTATCATTACTGGAGTACTAATATCATTACACTGAGCACAGAGCTGTATCATTACTGGTGTACTAATATCATTACACTGAGCACAGAGCAGTATCATTACTGGAGTACTAATATCATTACAGTGAGCACAGAGCAGTATCATTACTGGTGTACTAATATCATTACACTGTGCACAGAGCAGTATCATTACTGGAGTACTAATATCATTACACTGAGCACAGAGCAGTATCATTACTGGAGTACTAATATTACACTGAGCACAGAGCAGTATCATTACTGGAGTACTAATATTACACTGAGCACAGAGCAGTATCATTACTGGAGTACTAATATCATTACAGTGAGCACAGAGCAGTATCATTACTGGAGTACTAATATCATTACACTGAGCACAGAGCAGTATCATTACTGGAGTACTAATATCATCACACTGAGCACAGAGCAGTATCATTACTGGAGTACTAATATTACACTGAGCACAGAGCAGTATCAATACTGGAGTACTAATATCATTACAGCAAGCACAAAGCAGTATCATTACTGGAGTACTAATATCATTACACTGAGCACAGAGCTGTATCATTACTGGAGTACTAATATCATTACACTGAGCACAGAGCAGTGTCATTACTGGAGTACTAATATCATTTCACTGAGCACAGAGCAGTATCATTACTGGAGTACTAATATTACACTGAGCACAGAGCAGTATCATTACTGGAGTACTAATATCATTACACTGAGCGCAGAACAGTATCATTAGTGGAGTACTAATATCATTACAGTGAGCACAGAGCAGTGTCATTACTGGAGTACTAATATCATTACACTGAGCACAGAGCAGTATCATTACTGGAGTACTAATATCATTACACTGAGCACAGAGCTGTATCATTACTGGTGTACTAATATCATTACACTGAGCACAGAGCAGTATCATTACTGGAGTACTAATATCATTACAGTGAGCACAGAGCAGTATCATTACTGGTGTACTAATATCATTACACTGTGCACAGAGCAGTATCATTACTGGAGTACTAATATCATTACACTGAGCACAGAGCAGTATCATTACTGGAGTACTAATATTACACTGAGCACAGAGCAGTATCATTACTGGAGTACTAATATTACACTGAGCACAGAGCAGTATCATTACTGGAGTACTAATATCATTACACTGAGCACAGAGCAGTATCATTACTGGAGTACTAATATCATTACACTGAGCACAGAGCAGTATCATTACTGGTGTACTAATATCATTACACTGTGCACAGAGCAGTATCATTACTGGAGTACTAATATCATTACACTGAACACAGAGCAGTATCATTACTGGAGT
The DNA here is from genome assembly GCF_048569485.1 of Anomaloglossus baeobatrachus. NCBI lineage: Eukaryota > Metazoa > Chordata > Amphibia > Anura > Aromobatidae > Anomaloglossus > Anomaloglossus baeobatrachus. The sequence continues at coordinate 411,337,563 of NC_134355.1, read as the reverse complement.
ACTAATATCATTACACTGAGTACAGAGCAGTATCAATACTGGAGTACTAATATCATTACAGCGAGCACAAAGCAGTGTCATTACTGGAGTACTAATATCATTTCACTGAGCACAGAGCAGTATCATTACTGGAGTACTAATATTACACTGAGCACAGAGCAGTATCATTACTGGAGTACTAATATCATTACACTGAGCGCAGAGCAGTATCATTAGTGGAGTACTAATATCATTACAGTGAGCACAGAGCAGTGTCATTACTGGAGTACTAATATCATTACACTGAGCACAGAGCAGTATCATTACTGGAGTACTAATATCATTACACTGAGCACAGAGCTGTATCATTACTGGTGTACTAATATCATTACACTGAGCACAGAGCAGTATCATTACTGGAGTACTAATATCATTACAGTGAGCACAGAGCAGTATCATTACTGGTGTACTAATATCATTACACTGTGCACAGAGCAGTATCATTACTGGAGTACTAATATCATTACACTGAACACAGAGCAGTATCATTACTGGAGTACTAATATTACACTGAGCACAGAGCAGTATCATTACTGGAGTACTAATATTACACTGAGCACAGAGCAGTATCATTACTGGAGTACTAATATCATTACACTGAGCACAGAGCAGTATCATTACTGGAGTACTAATATCATTACACTGAGCACAGAGCAGTATCATTACTGGTGTACTAATATCATTACACTGTGCACAGAGCAGTATCATTAGTGGAGTACTAATATCATTACACTGAACACAGAGCAGTATCATTACTGGAGTACTAATATCATTACACTGAGTACAGAGCAGTATCATTACTGGAGTACTAATATCATTACAGTGAGCACAGAGCAGTATCATTACTAGAGCACTAATATCATTACAGTGAGCACAGAGCAGTATCATTACTGGAGTACTAATATCATTACAGTGAGCATGGCACAGCATCATTACTGGAGTACCAATAATATTGCAGTGAGCACGGCATAGTATCATTACTGGAGTACTAATTTCAAAGGTAAACGGGTGCTGGACCCGGGCCTGAAGTTCTCAGGAAATAATAATAAAATAAAGGACAAATACAGAGAAAAATAATAATTCAAGTAGCACCGTGGATCGGTGAGTATGAGAGGGGGGGAGGGAGAGACTGACATGGACAGAGAGAGAGATAGAGACATAGAGAGAGAGAGACCAACCGACAGACTGACCGACAGAGAGAGAAAGATGAAAGAACTGCCTTTATGTTAAATAAAATCATGTGGATCGCAACAATAATGCAATGCAAGCGCACTGCTTCACATTTTGGCAGTGATTTTCTACAACTCATTGATTTCAATGGGTGTAGAACGCAGCCAAAATGGCAAAAACAATTGACATGCTGCTTCTTTGAATGCTTGGTTTTTGCCACAAAATATGCAATTTTAATGCTGCGTTTGGAAACGCAAAGTGCGGACAAGAAATCCACATTTTCCATAGACTTTGCTGGAAAATCAAAATGCATGCCTTTTGGCATGAAAACGCTGCAGTTCAAAACGGACCTAAAAAGCAGCTGAAACGCAGGTGAAAACGGAAAGTGCGGACACAGCCTTAGTCCCGTCGATCCCGGATATCTGTGAGTTCTCCCATCACTAATTCTAAACAGAAGTCAAAATCCACACTAGACTACCCCAAAATACACAAGCTGAAGGTTTTACAATGGCCCTCACAGTCCCCTGATCTGAATGTCATTGAAAATCTGTGGCTAGACTTTAAAAGAGCAGTGCCTGCAAGATGACCCATGAATCTTCTAGAACTAAAAGACTTTTCCAAGGAAGAATTGAAAGATTCTTGGTTGGCTACAAAAAGCATTTACAAGCTCAAGCTGTGATACCTGCTAAAGGGGGTGCTACTACTGTAGATACTAAAGATACACCACATGCGGTACTTGTGTAAGTGTGCATTTCCTGTTAGTGCAGGGGTGATTTAAATATAAATTTATTATTATTTTTAATTGACAAGATTAATAAACTGAACACAAATTTATAAGAGGGAACGGTATTCCTCTTCTCATATTGTATTTCATGTGGGTGTTTTGTCAGCTGCTACTTCTGTTCATATAACTACTGCACCCACAGGTCATTATTTTAATTCCTAGGATTATTATGGAATCAAACAAAGTAACCAAACAAATACATATCTCCATGAGAAGCGAGAGCTCAGCCATCTCACAGGTATTGTAGTTAGTTTAATAAAGGTAGCAGCTGACATGGGCGAAACAATCGTGGTAACAGAAGTCGCGGTTGGGGACCGCCGATCCCAAGAACTACTCTACCTAGATGTGTATCTGAAAATCTGAAGACACACATCCAGCTGAAATGCCTTGCTGCACTGAGACCCACTGGGTCCCTGCACTGCAAAACATGTCGTCGGGCAAACAGAGGCCGGCAGCTGACATCAATGTGCCCGTGAATGGGGGCATATGGCAGTGACATCTTGTGTCGTAATAGCAAACACGCCAATGTCAGCTGCCGGATACAGAAGAGAGTGAAAGGAAGGGGAGTAGACTGGAGGTTTTTTTCTTTTTTTTTATGTGTTACACACAAAAGAGGGACTACATATTTCAGCAAGGGGCCCAGGATAAGGACAAATATAAGGGGACAAACAGTCATAGTCGAAATCTGGCCCATTTTTGGAGTTTTGTGTGAAATTATGTCTAATTTGCCTTTTTTCCTTTATTTTTTTGTGTTGCTCTTATACACACAAAAAAAAAAATAAACGTGTATAATAAAACGTGTGTAATTGCAATAATTTTATGGAGAAATACTTCATTTTCTGGTACAATTTCAAGGGTACGAACACTTCTGGCCATGAGTATACAGTATACTAGCATGGGGACATATATAACAAGATGATAACATATATACCAGGATAGGGACATATACAGTGTGTCCACCCATAGTCTATCCACCGCCATTAACTTGAGAACGGCGGCAGCTCTAGGCATAGAAGTGGTGTCTAGGTATAGTAAAGTATCCATGCACTATGCAGTGAAACCACCTATAGCGCCACCTGGTGGAAAACCACAGAGTTAGCATTTTTATCTCGAAAACGGAACGAGATAGAGAAAAAAAGTGAATTACAAAGTTGTAGGGCATCATCAATTCAATACGAATCAACACCTTGCATATAGAAAAGCTATAATTAGAACGTGTAAAACTCACAAGGCTGCGGACGTGAAACGATACCTCATGGAGACCTTCCTACAAGTCATTGTGTATGGTGGCTATGTGGAGTGGCCTCCACGCTCATCTTACCTGACCCCATTGGACTTCTTTCTGTGAGGTCACATCAAACAGCAGGTGTATACGACTCCTCCATCAACATTGCAGGACCTACGACGACGTATTACAGATGCTTGTGCAAACATGTCACCTACCATATTGTACAACGTGCAGCAATATACAGTATGCTGTCCAGAGTCCAGATGTGCATTGCAGCTGATGGTGGCTACTTTGATTATCAAAGTTAAATGAGCGCCATATGCGTGACCTGTATTCAATGTTTTGGGGGGGTCATGGGTTTCATATCATAGCATTTCTGTATGCAAGGTGTCGATTCGTATTGAATAGATGATGCCCTACAACTTTGTAATTCACTTTTTTTCTCTCTCGTTCCATTTTCTAGATAAAAATGCTAACTCCGTTGTTTTCCACCAGGTGGCGCTATAGGTGGTTTCATTGCGTAGCGCATGGCTACTTTACTGTACCTAGAAACCACTTCTATGCCTATAGCTGCCGCCGTTCTCAAGTTAATGGCGGTGGACAGGATATGGGTGGACACACTGTATACAAGGATGGGTGGCATATTTCAGGATGGAGATATATACAGTATATCACAAAAGTGAATACATCCCTCACATTTTTGTATATATTTTATTATATCTTTTCATGGGACAACTCTGAAGATATGACACTTTGATACAATCAGTCCTGTACAGCTTGCATAACAGTTTAAATTTGGTGCCCTCTAAATAACTCAACACAGCCATTAATGGCAACAAAAGTGAGTACAGCCGTACTTGAGAATGACTAAGTTGTGTCAATATTTTGTCAATATTTTGTGTGGCCACCATTATTATCAAGTACTGCCTTAACTTTCTTTGCCATGGAGTTCACTAGAGCCTCACATGTTGCCACTGGGAATCCTCTTTCACTCCTCTATGAGGACATAATAGAGCTGGTGGATATATTTACCAGGGAGGTGACAGTATGGGGAACATTATTACAGTCAGGGCCACCATCATTGCATTACTGCTCTTACTGGTGCATGGGGCCCAGTGAAGGGAGTGGCCGGGGTAATTTTTTAGCTTTATGGAGCTCAGGGCTCCATCATAGCAGCAGCCTGCAGAAAGTATGATTGCAGCAAAGGGAGCTGGACGTGTTTATTCAGCCACTTTAAGCTCAATGTGTGCTACCACATGTCTAATTTGCTAATGTGATGTGCTTCCAGGCCTGTTGCCTGCAAATTACCCATGTGGTGGTGTCAGGGGCAGTTGGGCAGAGCAGTGCCTGTCATCCCGTGTTCTAGCGAGCAGCAGTGTGATGAAGTCATTATATTACGACCTCATCACACTGCTTCAGACGAGGATGTGACGGGGAATGATAAGTGCTCCAGGGAGGAGCTGAAGATTATATGTTCTGACATTTACAAAGTGGAACTAGAAAGGTGCATTATAAGGCAATAGTGGAAAGTGTGAAAGGATGCACAGTATAACAATGAACACTGTGTGGTATATTATATAGAGGGGTAGTGTGGGGGGCTAATATACAGAGGGGCAGTGTGTGGAAGGCTATTATACAGAGGGGCAGTGTGGGGGGGGCTATTATACAGAGGGGCAGTGTGGAGGCTATTATACAGAGGGGCAGTGTGTAGGGGCTATTATACAGAGGGGTAATGTGTGGGAGTATACTATACAAAAGGGCAGTATGTAGGGGATATTATACAAAAGGACAGTGTGAGGGTATTTTATACAGAGTGGCAGTGTGTGAGGGTATATTACAAAAAGGAGCAGTGTGTAGGGGCTATTATACAGAGGAGTAGTTTGTGGGAGTATATATTACACAGAAGGGCAGTGGGTGGGGGTATAGTACAAAGAGGGGAAGTGTGTGGGGGTATATTATACAAAGTGGCAGTGTGGGACATATTATATAGAGGGGCAGTGTGTGGGAGCTATTATACAGAGGGGGAGATTGTGGGGGGATATTATGCAGAGGGGAAGTGTGTGGTTATATTATACAGAGGTGCAGTGTGTGGGGATATTATACAGAGGGGCAGTGTGTGTGTGCAGATATTATGGAGAGGGGTGGTGTAGGTGGTGTAGTATTATTATTATTTATTAATTAATAATAATATTCTGAGGGAAAAACTTCATTCTCTGGAACAATTACAAGGATTCCAACACTTTCGGCCAGGACTGTGTATGTGTGTGTATTTAAATATACAGCCAGCAGATGGTGTTTGATGGTAACTGTTAATGTGTGATTGGTGAGGGTGTAGTGTAGAAGGGGAGTTTTTTCAAGAGTGGCGGTGGGACTGTGGAAGGTTTGAGGATTGGAGGCAGAGCAGGGGTAGAGCCTTTGAGTAGTCTCAAAGGGGCCTGAAAATTTTGCCAGTATGGGGCCCTGAAATTCCTGGTGGCAGCCATGACTATGGTAGGTAATGAAGGGGGAGGGGGCAAACTAATATGTATTTATAGGATTCAGAGCGCTTCAAGGGCCCATACATTTGACCAACATGTGGGGAGCAGGATGGACAAGTCAAAATTTTGCATCGGGGCCTGCAGTACTCTAGGTACGCCACTGGTAGCTTATATAGCAACCATCTAAAAATAAAATGTTAATCACATTTGTACAATGACATTCATATTTTACAGCTAGTAAATAGATAATTCTAGAACATTTGGTGCAGCTTTGCCATGCAACGCATTTGTATTTCCTTTGGTGTGGCTCTTTGTTTTCACTATTATTTTTACTGATTGTGGCTCCTTTTATTTTTTGTTTGGTGCCCTGCCCTGTGCGTCTCGAAGGACTCTCCCCTCTTTCTCTTGCTCACAGTAGAGCTTTATTTCACTACAGTCTTTAAAATTTTATGAGGCCTAATTCAGAGATCCGTTCCACTTATGTGTACTATCCCTGTTGTTTAGCAAACAAGAAAAAGGTATGCCATTTTTTTCTTGTACACAAAGAAATATACAATTTTTTGGGTGAGAGCCATAGTTTTTTTTCCATGCTTTGTACACAGTTTGTTTCATCAAAGCCAGTCACTTTGTCAGGGGTATGGCAGAATCCTGTTTTTGTTTTGCTTTTTGCGATTCGAGATCTCAACCCTTGAAGGGCGCATAAAACTGTGTGAAAGCTATCTAAGAACCACAATACTGATCTAAAAAAAAAAATAATAATAATAATATAAAGAGGCTTGCTGCAGATTTCAAGGAGATATGTACTGGAAAATCAAAAGATTTCCACTTTCTATTTGCTTACAGAAAATCCACTGCATTTGACAGTTTGTGCATATAGCATCAGATTTTAAAGTACGTTTATCAATATAAAATGAGTGTCCAAACGAAGAACACCTTTTTGGGGCCATATCCTGAATAAGAGCTTTAGACTACATTCCCATGATGAGATTTTGGTGAGTTTTCAATGTTGCATAATACAATCCTACTAATAATATCACCATGCAGTGATCATATAATAGTCAGATGGTAGTAGTACTATGGTGCTCTGCAGGTTAGAATTACACTGTATACTAGACTAAATAATGACACTTAGACTACATAAGTGATTACTGAATAGTCACATCTAGGGCCTCACAGGTGACATCTTCCCTGATTGCAATCATTTAATTTCCCTAATTTCCCCAATTTACCTAGGTCATTAACCCCTTAAGGACGAAGCCAGTTTTGTACTTAATGCCCAGGCCATTTTTTGCAATTTTGACCAGTGTCACTTTATAAGGTTATAACTCTGGAACGCTTCAATGGATCCCGGTGATTCTGAGAATGTTTTTTCGTGACATATTGGGCTTCGTGTTAGAGGTAAATTTAGGATGATATTTTTTTATTTTATTTGTGAAAAAATCTGAAATTTGACAAAAAAATTAAAAATTTTGCAATTTTCAAACTTTTAATTTTTATGCTCATAAACCAGAGAGTTATGTCACACAAAATAGTTAATAAATAACATTTCCCACATGTCTACTTTAGATCGGCGCAATTTTTGAAACAACATTTTTTGGGGTTAGGAAGTTAGAAGGGTTCAAAGTTCATCAGCAATTTCCCATTTTTTCAACAAAATTTACAAAACCATTTTTTTAGGGACCACATCCCATTTGAAGTGACTTTGAGAGGCCTAGGTGACAGAAAATACCCAAAAGTGACACAATTCTAAAACCTGCACCCCTCAAGGTACTCAAAACCACATCCAAGAAGTTTATTAACCCTTCAGGTGCTTCACAGGAACTAAAGTAATGTGGAATGAAAAAAAATAAAAATTAACATTTTACCTAAAAATGTTGCTTTAGCACTAATTTTCTTACTTTTTCAAGAGGTAACACCAAAAATTGGACCTCACACTTTGTTACTCACTTTCTTATGAGCGCGCCGATACCCCACATGCGGTCAGAAACCTTTGTTTGGGTAAATGGGAGGGCTTGGAATGAAAGGAGCAATATTTGAATTTTGGAAAGCAAAGTTGGCTGAAACAGATTGCGGACACCATGTTGCATTTACAGATCCCCTAAGGTACCTAAACAGCAGGAACCCCCATCAAGTGACACCATTTTGGAAACTAGACCCCTTAAGGCTTCTATCGAGAGGTATAGTGAGCATTTTGGACCCACAGGTACTTCACAGATTTTGATAACGTTACGTTGTCATATTGAAAATTGTCATTTTGTTTCTCAAAAATGTTGCTTTAGCATCAATTCTCTCACTTTTTCAAGAGGTAATTCCAAAAATTTGACCCAAATGTTTGTTACCCACTTTTTTATCAGCGCGGTGATACCTCACATGTGGTCTGAAACCTTTGTATGGACAAATGGGAGGGCTTGGAATGAAAGGAGCAATATTTGAATTTTGGAAAGGAAATTTGGCTGAAAAAGATTGCGGGCACCATGTCACATTTGGAGGACCCCTAAGGTACGTAAACAGCAAAAAAACACCACAAGTGACCCCATATTGGAAACTAGGCCTCTCAAGGAATTTATCTAGATGTTTGGTGAGTACCCTGAACCCCCAGGTGCTTCACAGAAGTGTATAATGTTGAGCCATGAAAATAAAAAAATAAAATTTTACCTCTAAATTGTTACTTCAACCAGGTAGCTTTTTTTTCACAAGGGTAACAGGAAAAAAATCACCATGAAATTTATTGTGCAATTTCTCCTGAGTTTGGTGATATCTTATATGTGGTGGAAATGAACTGTTTGGGCACACGGCAGGTCTTGGAAGGGAAGGAGTGCAATTTGACTGCAAAATTGGCTGGAATCAATAGCGGACACCATGTTGCATTAGGAGAGCCCCTGAGGTGCCTAAGCAGTGGTGGTCCCCAACAAGTGACCCCATTCTAGAAAATAGACCCCTCAAGGAATTTATCTAGATGTTTGGTGAGTACCCTGAACCCCCAGGTGCTTCACAGAAGTTTATAATGTTGAGCTGTGAAAATAAAAAAAATACATTTTTACCACAAAATTGTTACTTCAACCACTTTTTTATTAACAAGAGTAAAAGGAAAAAAAGGAGCAAAAAATGTATTGTGCAATTTCTCCTGAGTATGCTGATACCTTATGTGTGGTGGAAATCAACTGTTTGGGTGCACAGCAGGGCTCGGAAGGGAAAAAGTGCCATTTGACTGAACATTTGGCTGGAATAATTAGTGGACGCTATGTCGCATTTGGAAAGCCCCTAAAGTGCCTAAACAGTGGAGGTCCCCCACAAGTGACCCCATTCTGGAAACAAGACACCTCAAGGCTTTTATCTAGGTGTATATTGAGCATTTTGAATCCACGAATACTTCACAGAATTTGATAAGCTTAGGTGACCATATTGAAAATTTTCATTTTTTTCACAAAAATGTTTCTTTAGCATCACATTCCTCACTTTTTCAAGAGGCAACAACAAATCGTGGACCCCACAGGTTGTTACCCAATTTCTTGTAAGCGCAGGGATACCCCACATGTGGCCAAAAACCTCTGTTTGGATTAATGGGAGGGCTTGGAATGGAAGGAGCACCATTTGAATTTTGGAAAAGTTGAAATAAATTGCGCGCACCCTGTCACATTAGCAGGGCCTCTTGGGTACCTATACATAAGAAACCCCCCACAAGTGACTCCATTTTGGAAACTGGACCCCTCAAGAATTTTATTCAGGAGTATAGTAAGCATTTTGAATCCACAGGTACTTCACAAAAATGTTGCTGTGCAACAAATTTCTTACTGTTAGGCTATATGCGCACGTTGCGTAAATACATGCAGTTACACTGCGCTTTGTAGCGCAGCGTAACTGAATGCGTCCTGCGTCCCCTGCACAGTCTATGGAGATTGTGCAGGGGCCGTGCGCACGTGGCGTCTTGGAGCGCAGCGCTTCGGCTGCTGCCCGAAGCGCTGCGTTCTAAGAAGTGACATGTCACTTCTTCCATGCGCTTTGCCGGCAGCTCCTGCTCTGTCTATGGCAGGAGCTGCAGGCAGAGCGCATGGAATCGGCTTTTTTTTTTTTCTCTACGGACATTTTCTGCAGCGATTTGAAGCGCACGTGTCCTCTTCAGATCGCTGCAGAAATTTCTGCAGGGCTAGTACGCAACGTGCGCACATAGCCTTAGGCTATGTGGCCATGATTCAGCGACACGGCGTCTAGTACACAGTGCCAGCCTTCCTGCAGAGATGTGAGTGTTGTCCATGGGAGAACGCAGCTGCCCATGCCCACGATTTGGGTTCAGGCAGCTATGGACTTTAGCTCTATTCTACCTGCAGAGAGCACTCTTGTCTCCGCAGCATAAATTGACATGCTGAGGCTCGGGAAGCTGCGCCACAGGTCGGTTTATGTTGCAGAGAAAAGAAGCACAGTGTGCATGGGATTTCTAAAAATCCTTCCACTGTGCTTCTACTGCACAACACAGCGTTATGGACGCAGGGAAAACACTCTGCGCCCAAAACGCTGCAAACCCTGATTGTGGGCACACAGCCTAAAATGCTACAATGGATGAATGGATAGATGTCAAACATATATAACGTCCCACCCCCTGCATATTCTAAGCTGGTGCCCTTTAGTGCCTTTCATGTGGCACTAAAGGGTGCCTAGCCTTGTATTTAGCCCAAAAAGAAAAAAAATAATTAAAATAAATGACTTGGGTTCCCCCCTATTTTTGATAGCCAGCTAGGGTAAAGCAGACAGCTGTAGCCTGCAAACCACAGCTGACAGCTTCACCTTGGCTGGTAATCAATTTGGAGGGCTCCCCAAGCTGTTTTTTTTTTAATTATTTATAAATAAATAAATAATTAAAAAAAAAAAAAGCATAGGGTCCCCCCAAATTAGATCACCAGCCAAGGTGAAGCTGACAGCTGGGGTCTGGTATTCTCAGGGTGGGAAGAGCCATGGTTATTGGACTCTTCCCAGCCTAAAAATAGCAGGCCGCAACTGCCCCAGAAGTGGCGCATCCATTAGATGCGCCAATCCTGGCGCTTCGCCCCAGCTCATCCCGCGCCCTGGTGCAGTGGCAAACGGGGTAATAAATGGGGTTGATACCAGATGTGTAATGTCACCTGGCATCAAGCCCAGCAATTAGTGATGTCACGGCGTCTATTTGATACCAGACATAACTAATTGACAGTAATAAAAAAAAAAATTGATAACAAAAAAACATTTATTTGAAAAAACACTCCCCAAAAACATTCCCTCTTTGGCCAATTTATTGAAGAAAAAAAAAAAATCGGGTCCCTGCTGTAATCCATTGTGAAAGTCCCGCGGCGATTCTTGACCTTCTAGAATATGGGGGGCACGTTCAGTGAACGTATCCCCCATTTTCTAGGAGTGCAGACCCTCCATTTGAGGAGAGTGGGTGCAAAGAATTTGCACCCACCCTCCCCAGGTCACAGCTGCAGACTCCGTGCAGCAGCAGCAGCCAGCTCTCTGAGTCAGACACAGGAAGCTGACAGCCGCGCTCTGCAGTGTGACCGGCGTGCACTGTGAAGGAGGAGGGGGCCGCGGGGGATCGGAGCTGACAGGTACGGGGGACACCGGGAAACACCGGGGTGGGAATAGGGGGTGACCTGGCAGGGCCTGGGGAGGTTTCTGTCGTATGTGTCATAGCACATGCGACAGAAACCATAGGAAAGGGGGAAATGCGGCCGGCGCGCTGCTGTGCGCGCCGGTATGTGCGGCGCCATGTTGGATTTTCGGGAGGAAGGGGGGGTTGGGGGAGACTTTGGCGACACCGGGGGACCGGAGAGGACCGGGGGATGAGATTTATCTCCCATCTGACATGTTTGTTTATGCCAGATGGGAGATAAATGATTTTTTACCGGCGCGGTCATTTACTGTAACCTGATCATCGGTATACGGTGTATACCGGTCATCAGGTGAGCGGGGACCGGAAAAAACGGCCAGAATCATGATCTCCAGGGTCTCAGCTACCCCCGGCAGCTGAGACCCCGGAAATTTTCTGACGCTGGGGGGCGCTATTCCCTTATTTCTGCCTGCTGTTTATAAATGGCAGATCAGAATAAGGCTACATTCACACGACCGATCCGTTTTTGCGGTCTGCAAAAAACAGTCCGTTTTTTTCACGGGTGCATCCCTGTGGCATCCGTTTCCGTTCCGTAGACGGTCCGTATGTCATCTGTTTGTCATCCATGTGCCTTCCGTTTTTTTGGCGTACTGCAAAAAAACTGAAGGAGGGAAAATACATAAATTTACCCAGGATCCATAGCTTCAACCTACATGAGGCGGTCACATGTTCACTCCAGTGCCATTTTCTACTGCTTTTCACAACGCTGGGGGGCGCTAGACCCTTTTTTCCGACTGCCGTTAAAAAGCGGCGGATCGGAAGAAGTACCCTAATTTGTCGCCGTTAAAAGGCGTATCGGCGGTCGTTAAGGGGTTAAATATTATTCCAGGCCACATCATTCAACAACTGTATTAGTGTCCCATCTGTGTCCTCTCACCACACCACCCCGGGCAATGTCTCTAATTTTAATCTGTTGCTGTACTATACAATATGTTATTTTGACAAATTTGCACCATTTAAGACAAATCCAAAATTCATGCCACCTTCTTACTACTCCTTGGGAAAAGCTGCTAATATAGCAAAACATACGTTGGGGCATCCCCCTTCCCCCTCCTTTCTCCAGAGGTAATGTAGACTTTACGATGCATTTTATTGTAGACTTGTCGGTTACGTGCAGATTTCCCCTGCGTTTGAGAACTCCTTACCTCTATTGTGACCCTGCAATATTACCCCCCAAAGGCTTTATTAACTAAATGGGGACATTCTTTTTAGTAGCAATAGCTGTTGCACATTCATTGTTACATATTCCTTGGTGGGTGTTATTTATTACAATCGTATAAGGTCATTATTTCGCATTAGACGCAGGGGTTGACGTACTCTCTTTGGTTAATCCTTGCTCAGTGGCTACCATGTACACCTTCACTGTTGTACCCATACTCACCTTTTTAATAATTTTTGATATATTTCCTATTCTATGTAGTTTTTTGTGTTTTTTTGTATTAATGATTTTTTTTTCACACTTTTCTAAATCTTCTCTTTCATTTATTTATTTTTCTTGGTACCATTACTTCTTGTCCTCCTGTTCTGATCCTTCAACAATGTCTAGATCCTGTCTACTGAAAATGTAAGTTTTAAAATGCTGATTGATCATTATCTTTAAATTATGGATACATACATGGCCACATTCAGGGTTAAAACAAGGTGGACAAGGTGTTGCAATAAACTGAGCTGATGTGGTGTGGCCACATATCAGTGACATATTACATTCATGTTAATGTCCATGTGTATTTTGCAGGTAAAACTTCTCGCTTCCAGGGCCAATTTTAACTGTATCAAGACCAAGCAGTAACTCTTGAGTGTGTCTTTACTTTAAAAGAGTGTTCATATCTTGCAACATTATGGCAGATTGCCAGAATCGATGGGGTCTAGCCACCGAGACCCCCACAGATAATGCAGTCAAGGAAAAACAGTGTTGGTTACATTTTATTGCACTGGCAGCAGCTTATGTCCCAGAGAACAAAAGTATTGGCTGTTGGAATACAATAGGCCAGATTAATCTCTTCCCTGACATCAACTGTTTGGGGAGAGTTGGGATGCCTCCATACACAGTAGACAACCAACCATTGCCACCAATATACACTCTATAAAGATAGCAGCCGAACAATGGTGCCATTGTATCCAGCTCTCCCATACAAGGAGCGCTCAGCTGGTTAAGAACTTGTCACAATGTGACTGTGGGATAGCAAGGGACAAGGGGCTTCTATGCTGTTCTTCACACTAGGGGACCCTAAACTATCTATGTCCTCTGGATTACCCCGAATGTGTTGACGCCGGAGTTCCGTGCCTTACTATACTCCTGAGTAACGCTGATCTGTACCCCCTCCACCCCAGGGAAAGAAGGGAAGAAGGGGCAGGAGTGTGATGGAAACACAGATGAGACAGACAGGGATAACAAACTCAGTCACACTGCACACTCACAGGAATAGACAGTAAGAAACTAAAGGAAAAAGCAAAAGAAGTAATGCAGCAACAAAAGGACAGCAAGAGTTAACTCCATGACCGCACAAAACAATAATATCACAACTTCCAGTAAGTCTGGATAAATCCACCTCTCCTGGCCAGGTATAGTCAAGCTATAGCTGGCACCATAAGAACAGTACAGCCAGCATATTATGTATATGAGGAGAGCGAATGTTACTGGCTCTCCCATAGCATGTGACTAAGGAGACTAACAAGCAGTCCAACAGAGATTAACTCTTGCTACCCTGCCCATGAACCACAGGTCTGTGAGTTGACCCCCAAGTCACTGTGCGCTGATCACAGACATTATGGAAGAGAGCAGGCAGAGTGCAGGAATCTGAAGCTTCCCCAAATCCTGATGCTGCCATGACAGTTGTCGATGCCTGCAAAGACCTCCTTGTGACAATACCCCTCCCTCTAAGAGGGGCCTTTTGACTCTCAGGACCCGATATCTCCTGATGAAGACGATGGAAAGTTCTAACCAGGTGTTCATGCACGGATATCAGAAGTTGATACCCAAGTCCTTTCCTCAGGGCCTAACACAGCCAATTAACCAAATATTGCAACGAATGGCAAATAAAATGAGAATCACAAATCTTGGAACCTGAAAGTCATAAGACTCATCAACTAAGACCAGAGGCGGAGGTAAGGGAAGAGAGGTTCGGGAACCCACATATTTTTTTAATAGACATCTGTGAAATGCTTTATGAATTTTAAAAGATGTAAGTAATACCAGACGAAAAACAACAGGATTAATGACCGCTGTAATTTTGTACAGACCAATAAACCGGGGTTCTAACTTTAATGAAGTTATTTTAAGTTAACCACACCAGATCACCCACACACAGGTCCGGACCAGGCATACATCTACACTCAGCTGCACATTTATACTTAGAACCAATGCCACGCAAATGTTGCTGAATCACTGCCTCCTCCAGGCAGGGATGCCGAAGTACTCACCTCCACAGAGGCCATCGGTGTTCTATCGCTCGTCTTGCCTGCTACGTCCAGGGAGTTTTTTCTGTCACAGGGGCCAACGCACATCACGTATGTCTACTAGCAGGATCCTTAGGGCTTACGAGTGCGCCAGGTCTCTTAAAGGGACAGTGCGTGCACCCTAAAGTGTCACCAGTCTATGGCTGGGAGTCTATGTGTATTTAAGGCACCTTTCATAGTAGGGATGGGCTTGAGCAATTAGGTTCCTTGTGTTTCTAAAGGTGGTGTCACACATAGCGACGACAACAACGACGTCGCTGCTAAGTCACCATTTTCTGTGACGTAGCAGCCCCTGAGGAAGCTACACCTTGTCTGTAGCGATACACGTGGGGCTGGTACCTCACCCCTCCATTTCATGCCTCTACCCCTCTGTGTGTCCATCTATAGGTAGTATTGGTCTCTCCACTTGTGATAAGCATTATATCTATTGTTGCTTATATTCTCATGTGTTTATGCTCATGTTTATTGCCAATCTATCCTGGTTTTGACTGAGACATGTCAGCTTGATTTTTCTCATCATCCATCTGTTATGCTGACTGTCCTAGTCCATGGACACTGCTTATACTTCTGGTGATATTCACTGTTGGGTTCTCCCATAATATTACCTACTGCATTATCTTATTTCAAGTGGGGTTTTGGCTTCTTGAGGGTGTGAGGTCTCCTTTGGGTGTCACACCATTGGCACCCATAGTGTGTGTTTTTGTAAGCTGTATGCTTTTTTAATTGATTTTAATTGTATGTGGTACTTGTGTCTGTGTCTAAATAAAGATATTTTTTGTACATTTATATATTTGGTGATCCCACTTTTTTTGCACATTCTTTCTTTTTGTTGCTGTAGCAGCGACGTCCCGTCGCTGTCGCTGTGTGTGACATCCAGCAACAACCTGGCCCCTGCTGTGAGGTCGCCGGTCGTTGCTGAATGTCCTGCTTCATTTTTTGGACGTTGCTCTCCCGCTGTGAAGCACACATCGCTGTGTGTGACAGCGAGAGAGCGATGAACTGAAACGAGCAGGGAGCAGAGAGCCGGCATCTGGCAGCCTGCGGTAAGCTGTAACCACGGTAAACATCGGGTAACCAACATGCCCTTTCCTTGGTTACCCGATATTTACCTTAGTTACTAGCGTCCGCCGCTCTCATGCTGCCAGTGCCGGCTCCCTGCTCCCTGCATACGTAGTTGGAGTACACATCGGGTAATTAACCCGATGTGTATTCTGGCTAGGAGTGCAGGGAGCCAGCGCTAAGCGATGTGCTCTCTCGCTGCCAGTGCCGGCTCCATGCTCCCTGCACACGTAGCTGGAGTACACATCGGGTAATTAACCCGATGTGTACTCTGGCTAGGAGTGCAGGGAACAGGGAGCCGGCACTGGCAGCGTGAGAGCAGCGTACGCTAGTAACTAAGGTAAATATCGGGTAACCAAGAGAAGTGCTTTCCTTGGTTACCCGATATTTACCTTAGTTACGCTTCCACGCGTCGCTGCTGGCTGGGGGCTGGTCACTGGTCGCTGGTCAGATCTGCCTGTTTGAAAGCTCACCAGCGACCATGTAACGACGCAGCAGCGATCCAGATAAGGTCAGATCGCTGGTCGTGATCGCTGCTGTGTCGCTATGTGTGACACCACCTTTACTTTCTCTTTTATACCAGTCTTCTCAGTACTGACTCCGCCCTTGTTATCAAAGAACCCTAACACTCTCGTGGGGATGGACCCACCAGGGGAGATGTAAAACCAAAAATACATAGGTCCCAAAACAAGCTATTACTTTCCTTAGACCTGAACCTGATTTGTTCCTACCTGACAGCGGAGGTTGGCATCCTAAGATCACGTAATGGCTCCCTCACTCGTCAATGGTTGACCCTTAATGTCTTTAACTGCACCCTAAGCTATAAATCAAGTGTAACACAAAATCAATAAACATAGATGAAGTGCACACAAGCAGATGCTAGGAACATACAAACACAGTCCTACAGGAATGATGGGATTTTTTTTTTGTTTTTTTTTTTTACTGCCCCATTCTATGTCCTGTTGTGTATAAATATGTGACTCTTCAGATTTTGTGTTATACCATGCCTGATGAAGAGACCTGAGTAGTCTCGAAAGCTTGCAATTATTACCATCTTTTCAGTTAGCCATTAAAAGGTATCAACCACTGAGGACTTCAGTTCTTTTAAACAAATTTTTTTGGGATAAAAAAATACAGATAAGTGGACCCGTTGAAGTTCGGTTCAGCAGGGTCAGCCGGACTTTAAAGTAAGTTCGGTTTGGGCTCTGAACTTGACTTGAGCCCTAAATGGAAGACACTAATTGAGCACTTCGGATCTCCACCCACATGCAGCCAGCCATAAACATAACAGTTCTGGGGGAGGGTAGATGGGATTTTTTCCATTTTTTTATTTTGGTGCACACTACATCAGATCACCCTGTTGTTACCCCCAGTGCGAGCTGTTCAAACACTGCAAGTGGCTCGCACTATGCTTAGCAATGAACAAACCAGAGCACAGCGATGCTCACGCAAGTGAAGTTCATACATAAGGCACCCAAACTGAATTTTTTTTTTGATAAAAGTCCGAAAACCGAACCTCGTGTTTGCTCATCTCTACTCCCAAACCTAAATTGAATAAAATAGGAGATAACTGGGAAGGGATTCAAACAAACTGTAGGGAATAATATAATAATAATAATAATAATAGTAATAATAATATATTTATTCACTTATATAGCGCTATTAATTCCACAGTGCTTTAAATACATTACCAACACTGTTCCCATTGGGGCTCATAATCTAACATCCCAATCAGGGAATAGCAAAGTTTCAGTAAGAAAACCTTAACCAAGGAATTGGGACTCCAGGCAACCAATCATCCAGAAATATAGCCAACACTCCCAAAATATGATTGGGCAAAATAAACAAGAAGATGCACACAGCTGATTAGAAGTGAAACAGGAAGGCAGAGAATAAGAAAGAAAGACAAGAGATCCTTCAGCAGTTGGACCAACACAAAACAGACTTTGGTCCAACCAAGAGGGAAACTACCCAACAACCAGAGATCATTGGTTCAAACCCTGGTGTGGAACCAGCACAGTCCTGCTAGCCTCCAGTACTAGTTCAATCTTGCTGCTGTGACTACCCTCTGCCTGCTCTCCCATACCTATGTCCCTGACCCTCCGGTCACCTGCTGCAGTACTGCATACTGCCTTGGAGTGGTACCTGGTGTCCACTGCATCCCAATTCATTCTCATGGTCAGAGGCTCTGGTGAAAACCTGATAGGCAGTTACTTATGCCCCTTCAGGGTAGGCCTGGTCATGGTGCAGAGGGTCCACACCCACGAGCCTTAAAGTGTGCTCAAGCCATGGACCCCGCTGATTCCAATCCTCTGCTACTCTCAAACTATTTCAAGAGATGACCTGCCAATGTGAACAGGAGGATAAAATCCTGTCCTTTTTGCAATCAGTGAATGTTTCAATGCATTGACGCCGGCCATACCTCCTCCACCAGCCTTTGCCAAAGCAACTCCGGCTTCTACAGCCCAGCCTGCAATCTTCGCTCCTGGATCTTGCTTGCATCAACCCCGTATGAGAAAGAAGAGACCCTGTCACCTTGGACATTCAAGTCTGAGTTAAGATCGAATAATTGGACACTGGTAACCGCTTTGTGGGAGGATCTGTCTGAAAAAAATCAAGGATGGACTGGCTGATCGTGATATCAACGCTACCCTCAACAATCTAATTTCCTTGCCTACCCAGATCGATCTAAGGTTCAAGGAATGGACCAGGCAGGTGTTCTACTAGAAGAGACTGCTGCGTCTGGCTCTGTCCTTTCAGAAATCACTGAATTTCCAGTCTTCTGCACCTGTTTCCACTTTTGAACCAATGCAGGTAGACCGTGTCAAGTGTGAGGCTGCGCTCACTGAATATAATGGGGAAATACTCACTTGGCTGCTAGATTGAGGCACACAGGAATAGTTTTCTATTTAAACAGTCCAGTTGGTTTATTAACAAACACATAAATCATCTTCCAGGAACAAAAACACGAGCCTTGCTTTGACTATACAGAAACATTAAATGACATACAGTCTGTTTCATTCGTGGGTACGCCCGCACGGCATTGGACACATCCCAGCAGACGTATCCCATTGGAGGTATCACACTGTCCACTCACTGACCACAGTCACAACAGAACCCCTTTTTTGTGTGGTTACATTTTCTGGAGCTTGAGCCAGGCTCCAACTTACATTTAGGAAGACTGCCTCACTGGGAACACCAACCAGGATCTGTGACTTGCTACAGACACTGATTCCTGTCAGTACAGACTGCAGAAGGTCTGACGCTTCCTAAGTACAGAGCAACTACAGGCTACGTTGCCAGTGGGTCTTTAGGAAGTCTACAGATGGCTCTAAGTCTAGCCCTAAATATAATAACAAGACTTGTGAAACTACAAGTCCCAGAGTAAACCTTCGCCTCTGTAATACATGGTGGCCATTTACAATATAGCTGGTCGCTACCTCACACAAGCTACATAGTTACTTACATAGGTTGAAAAAAGACCTAGTGCCATCTTGTTCAACCTTCCTCCACCAATTCTACATTTCGTCACTAAATCATTTATAAATGACAATGTTGTGTGTACTGAGGAAATCATCCAACCCTTTTTTTAAAAGCTGTTATAGTGTCTGCCATTACTACAGGCCGCTTTACACGCTGCGATATCGGTACCGATATCGCTAGCGTGGGTACCCGCCCCCATCTGTTGTGTGACACGGGCAAATCGCTGCCCGTGCCGCACAACATCGCCCAGACCCGTCACACTACTTACCTGCCCGGCGACGTCGCTGTGACCGGTGAACCGCCTCCTTTCTAAGGGGGCGGTTCGATCAGCGTCACAACGACGTCACAGCTGCGTCACTGAACCGCCGCCCAATAGAAGCGGAGGGGTGGAGATGAGCGGGACGTAACATCCCGCCCACCTCCTTCCTTCCGCATAGCAGCCGGGAGGCAGGTAAGAAGAGATTCCTCGTTCCTGCGGTGTCACACGGAGCGATGTGTGCTGCCGCAGGAACGAGGAACAACCTCGTTACTGCTGCAGTAACGATTTTTGAGAATGGACCCCCATGTCACCGATGAGCGATTTTGCACATTTTTGCAACGATGCAAAATCGCTCATAGGTGTCACACGCAACAGCATCGCTAATGCGGCCGGATGTGCGTCACCAATTCCGTGACCCCAACGAGTTCGCATTAGCGATGTCATAGCGTGTAAAGCCCCCTTTACTCTTGTCTAACTTCTGAATATACTTTTTAAAAAGTGGAACCAAAAACTGCATCCCATATTATAGATGTGGCCTTCCAAGTGATTTATAGAAGGTTAACAATACGTTGGGATCACGGGATCTAAGCTCTCTTTTTATACACCCTAAAATCTTGTTTGCTTTTGCAGCTGCTGCTTGACATTGAGTGTTGCTGCTCAGCTTACTTGTAACCAGAATATCCAAGTCCTTCCCCTGTACTGTAATCCCGAATTTACTTCCATTTAATGTATATGTCTGTGATCTCACTATTACGAAGCATAAATCAAGGGGATCAAAGGGCAAACTGCACCCATAGGCATGTACAATAGGGTGTGTAGCAATGCATATAATGTGCTCATCTACAGTGAGTGGTGTGAAAAAGTGTTTGCCCTCTTCCAGATGTCGTCTTCTTTTGCATGAATGTCACACTTAAATGTTTCAGATCACCAAACAAATATAAATATTAGACAAAGATAACACAAAATGCAGTTTATAAATGAAGGTCTTTATTATTAAATTATTTTATTTATTAATATTAAATCCAAACCTACAGGACCCTTAATGAATTTAATACTGTGTGCAATATAATACTGCAGTAGTGAACCAAGGTACAAAATGAAAACATTCAAAAGCAAAAACGTCTAGCAATACTTAAAGGGGTGGTTCACCCATATTTTTTATTTTCTAGATCGATATTATATTGAGAAACAATGTTTCTCTCAAATACCTTAAGTTGGCAATAGTGCCTTTGAGAGGCGCTATTGTGGACCGCTGTTCCCCGCTCCATGACCCCCGGGCTCCGTGACCTCGGGGATCCGGTGACGTCATGTCAGTCACATCACTGCGGCCGGCCACAATTTTCCTGAGTCACTGGGCTGTGGGCGGTGTTTCACCGCTAGTCATAGCCCAGTGTGTCTCCTGCTGCTTGCAGCGCTCTGCTGTGAGGGAGGAGAGAGCTGATTGGCTGTGACGAGTGGTGAAAGCCCATCACTCACAGACACTGCAGCCGGTCGCGATGAAACAGGAACTTGACGTGATGTCACCAGATCCCCGAGGTCATGGAGCCCGGGGGTCACGGAGCGGTGAACACCGGTCCGCAATAGCGCCTGTCACAGGCACTATTGCCAGCATAAGGTATTTGAGAGAAACATTGTTTCTCAATATATCGATCTAGAAAATAAAAAATATGGGTGAACCACTTCTTTAACCTGCAGAATCACTGAATAATTGTGAAACCCATGTGTGCAGCCCCAAACATGGAATCAGTAAATTGGCATGGCACCCAAATTATGGGACAATATGGATGGCAACAACCGACGCATATTGCCACTCACAAGTGGCTTCATCAGTGCAGTCATAAAACCTAGAGCAGAAATAGCATGCTTTTAGACATATACATGATTAATTAGTTACACATACCAGTGAATAACGCCGGCCAGCATTCAGTGGGATCCCCAGGCTGAGTGCCTGTGCAGGAAGGTCGTGTGAGACCAAAGACTGGAACCCAAACGTTTGTAATGTTATTCACAGCTGGGACCAATGCAACAGGCAGGTCCTAGGGTCCCCTATGCTTGATAATGGATGGTAAATTAGCAAAACAGTTCCAAGAACCAATGTGCACTTAAAATTGTTGAAAATACCATTGTAAAAACTGTAAAAGCAAGTAGAATTGAGTGGACACCATGATAAGTGCCGCACATAGGTCTTCTATTAACATATCTAAGACCTCCTCCTGCCATCTCTTAATCAATCCAGGCTAGCAAGTTCTAAGCAGATGCAAATATAGGTTCTCAAATATACACAAAGGGTGAGTGATCATTATAGAATGAAGCTGGTGTCTGAGACATTTTAATAAAAGTTGATGATGCTGCAGCTCCTTTTTGGTAAACAATACTGGATCCAGGGTGTAGCACTACCAGAAAAGGGGTGGATATCATATTGAATTATGATCATTCTTGGTTACAATTAGTTAGCGTATCAGAATGGTGCATCCCCCCCCTCATATTCGATCAAATGTCGGTCGTGTACAGTGTGAGGTAGCGTGGTCGGCTGCGCTGCAGAAGACACGGGATCCAGGCATTAAGGTTCACAGCACACGGTTTTAATGTCCAAACAAAAAAAAGTCCACAACAATATATACATGTGCCTCTCCAGCAGAGAACTCAGGGAGTTGTGTTCACTCCCTCACACCCGGCACACCTGCCCTCGTTCCTGTTTCCATTTAACCCTTCCTTCAGCCTGTAGGGAAACAGGATTAACCCTAGAGTGGATTTACTTTCTATCATGGAGTGAGCACAACCGGGGCGAGACATACCGGCCGTCATAGATAACCCCGGTCACAGTCTCACATACCCCCCCCTCAGTTCAAGCGTGCGGGGTTGAACTCCCGCCATCAAACACGGGCCGCGGGACAAGGCATCGGCGTTGCCCTGCAACCTACCGGCCCTATGTTCAACCGTAAACCGGAAGTTCTGCAGAGAAAGGAACCACCGGGTAACCCGGGCATTCCGTTCCTTGGCGGACCTCATCCAGACCAGTGGAGAGTGATCCGTCACCAAGCGAAACTGCCGTCCCAGCAGGTAATAGCGTAGGGACTCCAAGGCCCACTTGATCGCTAGGCACTCCTTCTCCACTACGCTATAATTCCGCTCGGGAGGGGTGAGCTTCCTACTTAAGAAGGTGACGGGGTGTTCCTCCCCCTGAACCACCTGAGACAGCACTGCCCCCAGGCCGACCTCTGAGGCGTCAGTCTGTACTATGAACTCCTTCCGGAAATCAGGGTGTACAAGAACGGGCTGTCCGCACAGGACCCCCTTCAGGGCCCGGAAGGAGTCCTCGGCCTGCAGAGTCCAGCGCACCATGACGGACTTCTTGCCTTTGAGAAGGTCCGTCAAGGGGGCTGATAGTCCCGCAAAATCCTTTACAAACCTCCTGTAGTACCCCACGATACCCAGGAAGGCCCTAACCTGCTTCGTGGTCAGGGGTCTAGGCCACTTCTGGATCGCCTCAACCTTGTTAATTTGGGGCTTAATCACTCCTTGGCCTATCACGTAGCCCAAGTAGCGGGCTTCCGTGAGTCCCAACGCACATTTCTTGGGATTGGCTGTCAATCCGGCTGTTCGAAGCGCGTCCACCACCGCTTGTACCTGTTCCAAGTGGGTCTACCAATCGGAGCTGTAAATAATGATGTCATCAAGGTACGCTGATGCATACGCCTGGTGGGGTTCCAGCACTAAGTCCATCAACCTCTGGAACGTGGCCGGAGCGCCATGTAACCCAAAAGGCAAGACAACATAGTGGAAGAGACCCTCCGGCGTAACAAAAGCGGTTTTCTCCTTGGCGGACTCCGTCAGTGGCACCTGCCAGTACCCCTTGGTCAGGTCGAGCGTGGTAAAATACCGCGCCTGTCCCAGCCTATCAATCAGCTCATCCACTCTGGGCATGGGGTAGAGATCGAACTTGGATATTTCGTTCAATCTCCTAAAGTCATTGCAGAACCTTAAGGAGCCATCGGGTTTTGGTATTAGGACAATGGGACTAGCCCATTCACTCCGGGACTTTTCGATGACCCCCAGGCGTAGCATTGTCTTCACTTCCTCTGCTATGGCTTGTCTTCGAGCCTCCGGTACCCGGTATGGCTTCAGGCGTACCTTCAGGTGAGGCTCGGTGACAATATCATGTCGTATCAGACTGGTCCTACCAGGCAGCTCGGAGAAGACATCGGGGTTCTGCTGAACCAATCATCTGGCCTCTCGCCTCTGAGTCTTGGTGAGGGCTTCTCCAATCCTTACTTCCGGTTCGTCCTTTCCGGAGGTCGCTGGAGCCGGAGGTGAACGACCCGAAGAGGAGGGAGATGGGGAAAAAACAGCCATCAGGCTTTCCCGTTCCTGCCAGGGTTTTAATAGGTTGACATGGTATATTTGTTCAGGTTTCCGCCTACCGGGCTGCAATACCTTATAGTTGACCACCCCGACTCTTTCCTTTATCTCGTAGGGGCCTTGCCACTGAGCCAGGAATTTACTCTCCGCCGTGGGGATTAATACCAACACCCGATCCCCGGGTTTAAAGGTCCACACGGTGGCTTGTCTATTGTAGCGGCCGCTTTGCGCGGCCTGAGCCTCCTGTAAATGCTCCTTCACAATTGGCATGACCGCGCTTATGCGGTTCTGCATACCCAAAATGTGTTCAATCACACTTTTATGGGGGGTGGGCTCTTGCTCCCATGTTTCCTTTGCCAGGTCCAACAATCCCCGGGGATGTCGCCCGTATAACAACTCAAAAGGCGAAAACCCCGTGGATGCCTGTGGCACCTCACGGATGGCAAACATCAAATAGGGAAGCATCATATCCCAGTCTTTCCCGTCTTTGGAGATCACCCTTTTGAGCATGGTTTTCAGGGTTTTATTGAAATGCTCGACTAAACCGTCCGTTTGAGGATGATACACGGATGTACGCAACTGCTTGATCTGGAGTAGCCGGCATAGCTCTTTGGTCACTTTAGACATGAATGGGGTCCCCTGATCCGTAAGGATCTCCTTGGGCAACCCCACCCGGCAGAACACAGCAAACAATTCCCGAGCTATAAGCTTTGCTGCAGTATGTCTGAGAGGTATCGCCTCGGGATACCGGGTGGCATAGTCAACGATCACTAGGATGTGTTGGTGCCCTCGAGCGGACTTTACGAGGGGCCCCACCAGATCCATCCCTATCCGTTCAAAAGGGACTTCTATAATGGGTAACGGTACCAACGGACTGCGAAAATGGGTCAGGGGTGCGGTAAGCTGACACTCCGGGCAGGTTTCGCAGAACCGTTTTACCTCCCCAAAGACTCCGGGCCAATAGAACCTTTGCAATATTCGCTCCTGCGTTTTCTTGACCCCTAGATGGCCACTCATCAGGTGTTTATGAGCCAAGTCGAGGACCCGCCGACGATGCGGCTGGGGCACCACCAACTGCTCTACCCCCACGCCCCGTATTTCATCTACCCGGTAGAGTAAATCCTGCTTAAGAGCGAAATGGGGGTACCTTACCTGGGCACCGGGCAGCTGTGCCACCCCGTCAATTACTGTCACCCGACTCCGGGCATGTATTAATGTAGGGTCCTGGAGTTGGGCAGTCCCAAACGTATCCGGGGACGCCTCCAACTCCGGGATGGGTTCGACCGTCTCAGCCTCTCCTGCCAATACCTCTAGGGGCGACCTATCGGGTTCACATTCTGTCCCTATCATGGGGACCCCTACGGCAGGTGTCCCGGATTCAGGATTGTAGGGCTCAGGTCCCGGACTGACCAATATCTGAGGAGACTTAGGGGGTCCCTTCCATAAAGTCCAAAAATAGGGCAGATCCCTTCCTAGGATCAAGTCATAAGGAAGAGTGTTAAGAAGTCCCACCTCATGTTGCACCTGACCGCAAGGTGCTGTGATGGTGACAATCCCCGTGGGATAGTCTCGGCGGTCCCCATGTATGCAAACCACCCCCACGGTACGTCCTGTGGCCTTTACTTTAGCCCTCAAGGTGGATCGCACAAGGGTCACTAAGCTTCCGGAATCCAACAATCCTGTAACCGGACATCCATTCACCTGTATTTGGCACAAGTGGGGCTCCGTCTCTGGGGAGACCAGGTCAGCGGTACACACCACCTGAGCATACATTGAACCCCGCCGGGTAACCCCACAATCCATGGGCTCCGTGGTGAGTGGACACTGGGCTTCCATATGTCCCACCCGCTGGCACCGCCAACATCTAATGGGGACGGAAACCCCCTTGACGGGTTGTCGTTTAGGGTACAGAACCTTCCGGACCTCAGGATTGGCGGCCGCGGCCTCAGGCGGGACGGTAGGGGACTCCTGCACCGTTGTCGGCGGTGTGTCCTTGGCCCTAGGCTTGGAGGGGCCGGACCGACGGGCGGTACGCAAAGTCTCAGTGTCCCGTATCAAGTCCTGCGTAGCCACATGCCGCTCTACCAGGGACACTAATTGGTCCAGGGTACTCGGGTCACCCTGTCCTATCCACCGTTGAACGGTGACGGGTAAAGTGCGCACAAAACGATCAACTACTACCCTTTCCACCATCTGCGCCGGGCTCAGAGTGTCAGGCTGCAACCATTTTTTTACAAGATGCAACAAGTCATAGGCCTGGGAGCGTAAGGGTTTGGCTTCCTCATAGAACCACTGATTTACCCGCTGAGCCCGTACATAGGTATTCACCCCCAACCGTGCCAGTATTTCGGCTTTTAGGGTCACATAGTCAATGGCGTCCTCGGTACAGAGGTCCAGGTACGCTTTTTGGGGTTCCCCCGTCAGATAGGGCGACAATACCTCAGCCCACTGGGGGGTCGGCAGCTTTTCCCGCTCGGCCACCCGCTCAAACACCGCCAGGAACGCTTCCACATCATCCCCCGGGGTCATCTTTTGCAACGCTTGTCTCACCGCTTTCCGGACGCTGCCGTCATCACCCGGTCCCGGGGTTGTTGCTGCCGGTCCAGCACGGATCGACTTGGCCAGGAGAACCATCTGTTCTTGGTGCCTTTTTTCCTGCGCTTGCAAGGATTGCTGCTGACGTTCCAACGCCCGGAGCAGGTGTGCATTGGTCTGTTGCTGCTGTGCATTAGCCTCTTGTAGCTGTGCATTAGTCTGTTGCTGCTGCCTTAGTATGTCCTCCATGGCGTCACCGGGTTTGGGCTGTAGTATAGCCGCTCGGATCCAGGACATGTGCTGCTGGGTCACCAGGGATGATGCTACACCTCACCGGCTGTCATGCCCGCATTCTCCACCATATGTGAGGTAGCGTGGTCGGCTGCGCTGCAGAAGACACGGGATCCAGGCATTAAGGTTCACAGCACACGGTTTTAATGTCCAAACAAAAAAAAGTCCACAACAATATATACATGTGCCTCTCCAGCAGAGAACTCAGGGAGTTGTGTTCACTCCCTCACACCCGGCACACCTGCCCTCGTTCCTGTTTCCATTTAACCCTTCCTTCAGCCTGTAGGGAAACAGGATTAACCCTAGAGTGGATTTACTTTCTATCATGGAGTGAGAACAACCGGGGCGAGACATACCGGCCGTCATAGATAACCCCGGTCACAGTCTCACAACAGCAACAAAACGGAGCACAGGCATGCCGTTTACAAATCTGTCATATAAGTTGGGCTGTAAAGATATATATAATTATAATAATAATGACAATACAATCCCCGATTGTGAGCATCTTCACATTGATCAAAGGGGGGGGGGGAAAGGGAACAGCCCGGAGCCCAATATACAAACTCCCAAACAGCACCCCATAATTATGCAAACATAGAACCAAAGGCTCCCCTGGTAAGTTCAACAGACCTGCAGGCACGAGGCATGGTAGACCCTCTTGATTGAGGGACATGTGTTGTCCCCTCAATTGAAAGTTGGCAACAGACAGCCCAAAACAAGATATATGGAGAACAGCAATTTATTTGTGAAGCATTACAGATGGTTCCAAAGGAGACAGACAGTGTGTTTCAGACATGAGGACCAAGGGGACCACACAATGTATGTTCTTGTAGGACTAACCAGTCAAAATGAGCCATGATAGAGCAAAGATACACCAATGAAAAGGTAAAAATTTATCAAGTATGGAGGATCTGTCTCCACTCCTCTGTCTTTTTCCCTGCCTTTCATTCCATCTGCTCAGGCCAGAAAGACCCAATGGGGGGGATTTTACTTTGATGGTGAAATGATTCAAGGAGAACAAAAAATGTGGACCAATAAACTGCCTTAAACATAACATTGGAAATTACAACAGAAAATTAATCAAAAAGTTCGGCCCCATGCCCATCCATGGTTTCTCATGTACGATGAGCTTCCTTCTGCTTTGCATCAATTGTACATGAATGGTGAAAAAATATTGGGTCTATCTTGTCCGATGCAGACCTATATGGAAAAAGGGAAACCGAAAATGGTGAAACAAGAAGTAAAACAAACAATGTTTGCAAAATCCAGGAGAGCTCAGCCCAAAAATCCCATAAATAATAATTCTTTGTCAGGGCCGGGCGGTCGGGCAGACCCAGGAGGTGGATCCACTGGGCCGAACTCTAAGATGGTGGTAGGGAGTCCGGTAGCTGAAGCACTGATGGGCAGCAGAACAGTCCGTGCAAGTGAAGGTAGCGGAGGAGTCCCTGGGACCACGGAGTCACAGATGGCAGTCCGGGTGACGTAGCTCAGGTTCGGAAGCCAAGATGATGTCAGGCGGGGTCCGGAACCTTTGGAGCGAGATGACGGGTCACCGCAGGGATCCGAGATGGTACGGACTGTCAGATGGCAGACGGACAGCGTGCGGGGCTCGGGATTCAGCAGGACTGGATGGCGAGGCGGGATCAGCTCTAGAAGAGAGATACGTAAGTATGGCAGGAAAACACAAGGAGACCTGACTCCTAGCTCAGAAAACACGAAGATCAGGCCCCGCCCCCTTGGACAAGAACCCCCTTTATACCCCGTACCTGTCTAACCTCATTTCCTGTTAATGGGCGCTGGCCCTTTAAGAAAGGGTCAGTGACCGCGCGCGCGCCCTAATGCGCATGCGCGCGGCCCGGGTGCCAGAAGCCAGGGAAGGAGGCTGAGAGGAGGACGCAGGGGAGCCGGCCGGGGCCTGGGAGGCCGTCGGGCGCCGGGATCGGCGGCCAGGGAGCCTAGGAAGGACGGGCACAAGAGACTGGGACGCGGGGAGCGTGGCAGGTGAGCCGGGGAGCGGGACAGGAGACCCGGGAAGGGAAGCCGAGGGCCCGGGGAGCGTGACAGTACCCCCCTCCCCACGCCCCCCTCCCCGCAACCGGGACATGAAGGCACGGATCAGAGGAGAGCCCACGTTCTCCCTGGGTTCCCAGGATCTATCCTCAGGACCATACCCCTCCCAGTCCACCAGGAAGAACTGCCGGCCACGAACAGTCTTCATGGCCACGATATCCCTTACCGCATAGATGTCGTCCTCAGCAATAGGAGGAGGAGCCGGACTGGCAGCAGCGGAGAAGGGACCAAGGAACACCGGCTTGAGTAGAGAGACGTGGAAGGAGTTGGGTATTTTCATTGTGGTCGGAAGCCTCAGTTTGTAGGAGACCTCATTGATCTTGCTGAGGACCTTAAACGGCCCGATGTAGTGAGGACCCAGCTTGTAGGAAGGTATCTTCAGTCGGATGTACTGGGAAGCAAGCCAGACCAGGTCACCAGGAGAGAAACACGGAGGATCTAAACGCCTTTTGTCAGCGTGTTTCTTCATCCGCTGGGAAGCGCGCCCAAGGGACGCCTTGACAGAGTCCCAAATGGTAGCGAAGTCACGGGCTACAGTATCAGCAGCAGGGACATCCGAAGAAGGGGATATAGGCAACGGGACGGAAGGCTGCAGTCCGTAAACGACATGGAAGGGAGATTTGGAGGACGACTCACTGACGTGGTGGTTATGGGAGAATTCAGCCCAAGGCAGAAGCGTGGACCAGTCGTCGTGATGGGCGTTGACATAGTGACGTAAGAAGGAGGTCAAGATTTGATTGACCCTTTCCACTTGGCCATTAGACTGAGGATGGTAAGCGGAAGAAAAGTCCAGAGTCACTCCCAGATGCTTGCAGAGCGCCCTCCAGAAGCGGGAGGTGAACTGAGTTCCTCTGTCGGACACGATGTGGGAAGGAAAGCCATGCAAGCGGAAGATATGTTGTATATAGGCTTCCGCGAGTTCCTGAGCAGAGGGCAGTCCGGGCATAGGGACGAAGTGAGCCATTTTGGAGAACCGATCCACCACGACCCATATGACTGTGTGTCCGGATGATACTGGCAAGTCCGTAATAAAGTCCATCGCTATGTGTTGCCATGGAACTGAGGGTATCGGCAGAGGCAGAAGACGGCCATAGGGCAGGTGTTTGGGCGTCTTGTTCCTGGCACAAGAGGGGCAGGCAGAGACAAAGGCGGCAACGTCCGTGCGAAGGGATGGCCACCAGTAATGGCGTACAATCGCACCCCATGTTCTCTTCTGGCCTGCATGGCCGGCTGTTTTCGAGGCATGACCCCAGTGTAACACTTTTTGCCTGTCGGTCTCAGAGACATAGGTCTTCCCGGGTGGTATCTGGGCCAGAGTGACAGGAGCCACCGGAACAATCTTGCTAGGAGAGATGATAGGTTGGGTAGTCTCTTCCTCCTGCTCCAGAGGCATGAGAGACCTAGACAAGGCATCAGCGCGTATATTCTTGTCTGCGGGTCGGAAGTGAAGCTGGAAGTCAAACCTGGCAAAGAATAAGGACCACCTGGCTTGTCGTGGGTTCAGTCGCTGAGCGGACCGCAGGTATTCCAGGTTCTTGTGGTCCGTGTAGATAATCACAGGGTACACTGCTCCTTCCAGGAGGTAGCGCCACTCCTCCAGAGCCAGTTTGACCGCCAATAGTTCTCGGTCACCGATGGTGTAATTACGTTCAGGTGCTGAGAAGCTTTTAGAGAAGAAACCGCAAGTCACCATCTTCCCGGAGGAGGATTTTTGCATGAGCACTGCTCCGGCTCCTGAGGAGGAGGCATCCACCTCTAAGGTGAACTGGCGGTTTAACTCCGGTCGGTGGAGTACAGGAGAGGAGGCGAATGCTCGCTTCAGGGAGCAAAACGCGGCGTCGGCCGCAGGTGACCAGTCCTTTGGATTAGCCTCCTTTTTGGTCAGAGCGGAGAGAGGAGCAGTCAGGGCGGAGAAGTGAGGGATAAACTGGCGGTAGTAGTTGGCAAATCCCAGGAACCGTTGGATTGCCTTCAGTCCAGAAGAAGGAGGCCAGTGGAGGATGGAGGAGACCTTCTTTGGATCCATCTGCAGCCCAGTACCCGAGATGATGTATCCCAGGAAAGGAAGAGAAGACTGCTCAAAGACGCACTTTTCATATTTGGTGTAGAGACGATTCTCTCTCAGTCTTTGTAGAACCAGCTTTACGTTCTCTCTGTGGGTCTGGAGGTCCGGAGAGAAGACAAGGATGTCATCCAGATAAACTACTACACATACGTAGAGGAGGTCCCGGAAAATGTCGTTCACCAGTTCTTGGAATACGGCAGGAGCGTTACACAGACCGAAGGGCATCACGCAGTATTCATAGTGCCCATCGCGAGTATTAAACGCGGTCTTCCATTCGTCTCCAGAGCGGATACGAACTAGGTTGTAGGCACCCCGAAGATCCAGTTTGGTGAACACACGGGCTCCTCTGAGCCGATCGAATAATTCGGGGATGAGCGGTAGGGGGTACTTGTTTTTTATGGTAATCTGATTCAAGCCCCGGTAGTCAATGCATGGGCGTAGGTCACCCTCTTTCTTCTTAACGAAGAAGAAGCCTGCTCCCGCAGGAGAGGAGGATCTCCGGATGAATCCCTTTGCCAGGCTTTCCGTGATGTAGGTGGACATGGCCCTGGTTTCGGCTGGAGACAACGGATATATCCGTCCTCGAGGTGGTGTTGTTCCTGGGAGCAGGTCGATGGCGCAATCGTAGGGACGGTGTGGCGGAAGTACCTCAGACTCCTTCTTGTCAAAAACGTCCGCGAAGGACCAATAGGCCGAGGGCAGACCCGGTAGGTACTCAGGAACCGGAGGTCGTCGGACTGGTTGTATAGACTTTAAACATCTTTCATGACAGGCAGAGCCCCAACGGGTGATTTCCTCAGTACCCCAGCTGACTGATGGTTCGTGTGTTCGCAACCAAGGAAGTCCCAGCAGGATTTGATGGGACATGTGTGGAAGGACGTAGAGAGAGATGTTCTCGGTGTGCAGTGCACCGATACGCAGTTCCACCGGCTTGGTGATCCAGGAGATGGTATCAGAGAGGGGTCTCCCATCCACCGAGGCAATCAGTAGGGGCTTCTCGAGTAGAGTAACAGGCAGCTGGTATTTGTCCACCGTGGCCTGCTGGATAAAATTGCCTGCTGCTCCGGAGTCGAGGTATGCCTCAGCCGTGAAGCGCGTCTCTCCTGTCGATACTTGTACCGTCCACATAACTGGGTCTGAGAGAGTCCCAGCACCTAGGGTGGCCTCTCCTACCAACCCTAGGCTTTGGAGTTTCCCGGCCTTTCCGGACAGGAGCGTAGGAGATGTGTGCCCTCTCCGCAGTAAAAGCAGAGGCCCTTGGCGAGCCGCTCTGCTCGACGATGGTCAGACTGTCGTACTCGGTCAACCTGCATGGGTTCGTGGACAGGAATCCCAGCTGTTGATGACTGTGGCACAGAGGATTTCTGTGGCGGGGAGGAGTGCCGTACGGCACGTCGCTCACGAACCAGCTCTTTGGAGCGCTCCTGAAAACGAATGTCCACTCGAGTGGCTAGGGCAATCAGGGCATCTAGGGTGGAGGGCACGTCACGACCCGCCAACTCATCTTTGATGCGACTCGAAAGTCCTTCCCAGAAGGCGGCTGTCAGGGCCTCATTATTCCACCCGAGTTCAGAAGCCAAAGTGCGGAAACGGATGGCGTATTGGCCCACCGTCAGTGTTCCTTGACGTAGGCGGAGAAGTGATGAAGCAGACGCAGAGGCGCGTCCCGGCTCGTCAAAGGTACTGCGAAAGGCCTGCAGGAACTCTTGAAGATCCTTGGTCATGGGGTCCTCCTTCTCCCACAAGGGGTTCATCCACGCCAGTGCCTCGCCCTCCAGGTGAGACATTATAAAGGCGACCTTGGCTTGGTTGGAGGCGAACAGATGTGGCAGCTGCGTGAAATGAAGGGAACATTGGTTTATGAAGCCCCTGCAGGTTTTGGGATCTCCAGCATAACGAGGTGGTGACGCCAAACGGAGTCGGGAGGCATCCGACGCGGCTGCCACTGGTGCGGGAGCCGTGGATTGCCTAGTGGGGGACCTGGTTGCCGCAGGCGTCATTGATGCTTGTAACGTGTACAGGCGGGTGTCCACGGAGGTCATAAATTGCAGCATGCGGGTCTGGACTTCACGCTGGCGTTGGAGTTCCTCTTGCAGGGCCAATAGTGCTGCAGCGGGATCCATGGCCTGATCTTACTGTCAGGGCCGGGCGGTCGGGCAGACCCAGGAGGTGGATCCAC
The DNA here is from genome assembly GCF_048569485.1 of Anomaloglossus baeobatrachus. Classification (NCBI taxonomy): domain Eukaryota; kingdom Metazoa; phylum Chordata; class Amphibia; order Anura; family Aromobatidae; genus Anomaloglossus; species Anomaloglossus baeobatrachus. The sequence continues at coordinate 411,304,471 of NC_134355.1, read as the reverse complement.
TGGGCCGAACTCTAAGATGGTGGTAGGGAGTCCGGTAGCTGAAGCACTGATGGGCAGCAGAACAGTCCGTGCAAGTGAAGGTAGCGGAGGAGTCCCTGGGACCACGGAGTCACAGATGGCAGTCCGGGTGACGTAGCTCAGGTTCGGAAGCCAAGATGATGTCAGGCGGGGTCCGGAACCTTTGGAGCGAGATGACGGGTCACCGCAGGGATCCGAGATGGTACGGACTGTCAGATGGCAGACGGACAGCGTGCGGGGCTCGGGATTCAGCAGGACTGGATGGCGAGGCGGGATCAGCTCTAGAAGAGAGATACGTAAGTATGGCAGGAAAACACAAGGAGACCTGACTCCTAGCTCAGAAAACACGAAGATCAGGCCCCGCCCCCTTGGACAAGAACCCCCTTTATACCCCGTACCTGTCTAACCTCATTTCCTGTTAATGGGCGCTGGCCCTTTAAGAAAGGGTCAGTGACCGCGCGCGCGCCCTAATGCGCATGCGCGCGGCCCGGGTGCCAGAAGCCAGGGAAGGAGGCTGAGAGGAGGACGCAGGGGAGCCGGCCGGGGCCTGGGAGGCCGTCGGGCGCCGGGATCGGCGGCCAGGGAGCCTAGGAAGGACGGGCACAAGAGACTGGGACGCGGGGAGCGTGGCAGGTGAGCCGGGGAGCGGGACAGGAGACCCGGGAAGGGAAGCCGAGGGCCCGGGGAGCGTGACATTCTTCATCAAGCCCCATGGGGTAATTGAGTTAGATCCACCTGGACTCCAACTGGAGTAGGGGGTTTACACTTGTCTCCACACGAATGGTGACGTTTAATTTGTCCAGTGTCTTACCCTTGATCTGATCGGTCTGGGCTAGATTGATGGTCGAGACATGTTTCTGAATATGCTTTCTCATTCTTGTTTGGTGTTACCCACATACATCCTATGTCAGGGACACAGAATGGCATAGATGACACACATAGATTTTCAGTTGATATAATTTCTTAATTTATGCTGTTTGTTGTCATTCGGATTAGTAAAGAATTTATAAGTAGGGTGCATAAACTGACAAATGTTGCAACTCCCACAAGGAAAAGACTCTATAAGGGGCATACCCCGTCCAATGCATGTGGTGGCCCTGGAAAAATAATTTCTTACCAGGTGATCTCCCAAATTGGGCACCTTTTTGCTGTCAGACTGATCACCAATAAGATAACTAATTTTAGGATCTGCTTGTAAAATTCTCCAGTGGCCACTGAGTATTGCACTCACATTGGTTGTTGTACTCCATAATAATTTGCGGCAGTGAATCGTCCCTTTGTCTTTGAAGGTGAAATAAATCATCCTGTGGCTGTGTTATGGTACGCTGATAGATCTTCGAAATTACATTGAGGGAAACATACTTGAGGTCATCCGAGTACAACACTCAATCTGGAAATAGTGAGGAATCCTGCCATTGTGCACATTGCATACTTTCATGATTTGGCAATCTATAGTCACATAGAGTGACAGCAGAAGGGTCTGCTGAGCCCAAAACAAATACCTTTAGGCCATGTGCCCATGTTGCTTTTTTCATGCTTTTTTCCTTGCTTCTTTTAGGGTATGTGCGCACGTTGCTTTTTACCTGCTTTTTACCTGCTTTTTTGCTGCTTTTTCTTCTGCGCTGTTTAATGCCAAAATGGATGTGTTCTTCTATTCAAGCAAAGTCTATGGGAATTTGGGTTTCTTGTTCACACTATGTTGTTCAAAATGCTGCCTTTTTGTGGCAGAACTTTGGTCAAAAACTCAGCTTTTCAAAGAAGCAACATGTCAATTGTTTTTGCCATTTGGGTTTTGCACTGCAAAGCTGAGTTTTTGACCAAAGTTCTGCCACAAAAAGGCAGCATTTTGAACAACATAGTGTGAACAAGAAACCCAAATTCCCATAGACTTTGCTTGAATAGAAGAACACATCCATTTTGGCATTAAACAGCGCAGAAGAAAAAGCAGCAAAAAAGCAGGTAAAAAGCAGGTAAAAAGCAACGTGCGCACATACCCTAAATCAATAAAAGCAAAGAAAACGTTCCCAGCAAAATCTATGAGAATCCTGATTTGCTTTGCCCATGTTGTTTCTTTTTTCCTTGCAGTTTTTGTTGCTCAACAAAGAAGCAGCACTTCAATTGTTTCTGTGTTCTTTCCTGCTTTTTTCACCAATTGACTTTAATGGAGTTAGTGAAAAACGCAAGAAAAATTGCATGTGTAATGCACATGTTTTTTTGTGCGTCTTTATGTGCTTTTTTTTACGTCACTGGGGTTCCCTGCAGCCATTCCCTCATCTCGTGGTTTTTACCACTGGACCTTGCTGCAGGGAACTCCGGTGACGTCAGAAGGTGAATTGAGTTCATGCCAGTGGATCACCGGTGTTTCCTGCAGATCCACGGCATGAACTCAGTTCACCTTGTGACATCACTGGGCTTCCCTGTACCTAGGTCACATAGCAAGTGTTAGCAGACATTTTCTCATCTTGTGGTCTTTCCTGCGGAAGTTTGCTGCAGGGATCTCCGGTGACGTAGGTGCCCTGGTCTGTGAGGCTATCCATATCTCAGTAACCCGGGGTCGTTATAGTAACGACCCAGGGTTACCATGGCAGCGATCGGGTCCCTGTGATGGCATTACTGGGACTCAATCGCCAGGGAGAGGTAAGCAATTCCTCTCCTTGCCTCCTGAATGATGCGATCACATTGATCACAGCATTCAGGAAGTTAAACTGCCGGAAGCGGCGCAGGTATGGCTCCGAGCAGAGAGAGCCAGGTTCCATCTGTAACATCAGCTGGCGATGTTACAGATGTGAGGCGATCCATATCTCAGTAGCCCGGGGTCATTATAGTAACGACCCAGGGTTACCATGGCAGCGATCAGGTCCCTGTGATGGCATTACTGGGACTCAATCACCAGGGAGAGGTAAGCAATTCCTCTCCTTGCCTCCTGAATGATGCAATCACATTGATCGCAGCATTCAGGAAGTTAAACTGCCGGAAGCGGCGAAGGTATGGCTCCGAGCAGAGAGAGCCAGGTTCCATCTGTAACATCAGCTGGCGACCAGGCGGCGATCGCGAGGGTACAGCGCCTGAACCCCCGTGGTTGCCATGATTAAAAAACGTACAAAAAAAGCATGGAAAAAAGCATGGGAAAAAATGGAAAAAGGCAATAAAAATACACTTTTTTTAGCTGCTTTTTTCCTGCCAAAACATGTGGTTTTATGTGCAGATTTTCTGCACATAAAAACACAATGTGGCTACATAGCCTCACTGTACTTTTTAAGCTGCACAAAATGTGCTCTTGCATAATTAAGTTAACATGGGACAAGCTCACAAATTGAAGTTATACACTAATTACAGTAAAATATTAGTTACTGCAAAGATTGATTTGCTATGTCATGCAGACAGGACATGTTGTATGGCCGCACCATAGCCAGGAATGTGGTTTTCTTTGTGCTTGATAAATCATCAAGTTACACATTCAGAACAGAATACATTGATTATGTACGTAAAAGTGAATATCTATTATTGGGCACGTAGACACTGGAATTCCTGCACTATAATCCCTCCAGGGAAACAATTATAGGGCAGGATTCTATTCTGTCACCTGTCTATTCTGCTCTCTAACGAGAGGCATGGACCGGCCGATAGTCGTTCTGTCTCCAGTGCAGGAGCCAGAGCTGTAGAATATTATGAGACATTTGTATTTACCCTTTAAATTTCCCTTGGTAGCTATGTAGATATGTCTATACTTGTAATACGCTAAATATCGGTGGTTACCAACGGTGGCCGCTGGAGTATTTCTTATACACACTCCTTTGTCATTGGAAAAAATTGAAACAAAAGGTGCCGTCATTTTTTTGTATTAAAAATGTTTAATTATACAATCAGTTTTAATGCAAAATTAAATACCGTACATTAATATAACTGCCATCTGCATTTTCTGGTCGGTGAGTGTCTGAGCATGACACTTACACACCTCAAGTACTGGAAAAGGAGAAAGCGAAAAACACACAGTTTGAGTCAGCTCACCCTTGAACGCTGTTGCATTCCGCTCCTGCTTCAGCTCGGAGGTACACGCTATGTGGCGTGTGGAAATAGGATAAAACAAGCAAAGTTTTTTTCTCTGGCGATGCACCATGGACTTGAGGATTTTATCAAAATTGTGCTTTTAATTAATGATAATCAATCCATATGGTCAACACTAAAAAATCCACTCCATGCAGGGAGGGGGACACGTGCTACGCGTTTCAATCACTGCAGTGGTCTTAGGCATGAACAAGAAAAAAAAAAAAAGGAGAAAGGGTTAATGTCTTGCGCTGCCACACAGTTCAAATCATGTAGGTTAAATATGATTTATTGGTCAGCGCGTTTCAAAGCCCTCAAAGGCTTCTTAATCAGGACAATCATGTATCTGATGAAGAAGTCTTTGAAATGCATTGACCAATAAATCATATTTAATCTGCATCGTTTGGACTGTGTGGCAGCAAAGGACAATAACCCTTTCTCCTTTTCCATTGTTTGATCTCACGTGGGTTCTGCAGCGGCCTACAGGCGTTTATGGTGATTGTGACCTGCACAACCACATGAGGTGGGCCTCTCCAAGTTTCTCTCTGATTTTTATTTTGGATAAGACCCTATTTGCGCGATTTTTCTTTTCAGCGTCTATTGATTGACACCTCAAGTACTGCAGCTCCTGGACATAGGACCTTGCGGTTGGTGTCCTGCATTTAGGCTGCCTCCTGCTGTCACCTGGTATGAAAGAGAGACTTGGCACTCAGATTGATGAACAAAAGCAGATGAGATGAGCAGATCCTGCCTATATTAACTGCAGTTACAATTCAGGCTAGTTGTACACTAGGTTTTCACAGCAAGTTTCAGAAGCTGCCACCCCTAGTGTTTAAAAGTAGAAAATATATTTAGTGAGTGGTTCCAACAAGGGTTCTGTCTGAATCGCAATTTTTGTGATTTACACAGAAATCCCAATGTAAGTGCTCAGCAGAGAGAGCAGGATAAATGTAAGCCGACTCTTATACTGATTTTTGAAAGGCAGAATGAAGAGAAAGACGGCAGTAGAAGAACAGTTCTTTTTATTTTTGTACAGTTCACCATGCGGTATACCGTAAGTGATATACATATATATATGCGTATTCTGCAGGTCGGTACGATTACAGTGATACAATATTTATATTGGGTTTTTTATGATCTGCTTCTATCACACTGTTAAAATGTTTTTTTTTTTATAATAAATACAGTCATATGAAAAAGTTTGGACACCCCTATTAATGTTAACCTTTTTTCTTGATAACAATTTGGGTTTTTGCAACAGCTATTTCAGTGTCATATATCTAATAAATGATGGTCTCAGTAATATTTCTGAATTGAAATGAGGTTTATTGTACTAACAGAAAATGTGCAATCTGCATTTAAACTAAATTTGACCAGTGCAAAAGTATGGGCACCTCAACATAAAAGTGACATTAATATTTTGTAGATCCTCCTTTTGCAAAAAAATCACAGCCTCTAGTCGCTTCCTGTAGCTTTTAATGAGTTCCTGGATCCTGGATGAAGGTATTTTTGACCATTCCTGTTTAAAAAACAATTACAGTTCAGTTAAGTTTGATGGTCGCCGAGCATGGACAGCGCGCTTCAAATCATCCCACAGATTTTCAATGATATTCAGGTCTGGGGACTGGGATGGCCATTCCAGAACATTGTAATTGTTCCTCTGCATGAATGCCTGAGTAGATTTGGAGCGGTGTTTTGGATCATTGTCTTGCTGAAATATCCATCCCCTGCGTAACTTCAACTTCGTCACTGATTCTTGTACATTATTGTCAAGAATCTGCTGATACTGAGTTGAATCCATGCGACCCTTAACTTTAACAAGATTCCCGATGCCGGCATTGACCACACAACCCCAAAGCATGATGGAACCGCTACCAACTTTTACTGTGGGTAGCAAGTGCTTTTCTTGGAATGCCGTCTTTTTTTGCCTCCATGCATAACGCCTTTTTGTATGACCAAACAACTCAATCTTTGTTTCATCAGTCCACAGGATCTTCTCCCAAAATGTAACTGGCTTGTCCAAATGTGCTTTTGCATATCTCAGGCGACTCTGTTTGTGGCGTGCTTGCAGAAACGGCTTCGTTCGCATCACTCTCCCATACAGCTTCTCCTTGTGCAAAGTGCGCTGCATTGTTGACCGATGTACATTGACACCATCTGCAGCAAGATGATGCTGCAGGTCTTTGGAGGTGGTCTGTGGATTGTCCTTGACTGTTCTCATCATTCTTCTTCTCTGCCTTTCTGATATTTTTCTTGGCCTGCCACTTCTGGGCTTAACAAGAACTGTACCTGTGTTCTTCCATTTCCTTACTATGTTCCTCACAGTGGAAACTGACAGTTTAAATCTCTGAGACAATTTTTTGTATCCTTCCCCTGAACAACTATGTTGAATAATCTTTTTTTTTCAGATCATTTGAGAGTTGTTTTGAGGAGCCCATGACGCCACTCTTCATAGGAGATTCAAATAGGAGAACAACTTGCAAGTGGCCACCTTAAATACCTTTTCTCATGATTGGATACACCTGCCTATGAAGTTCAAAGCTCAATGAGGTTACAAAACCAATTTAGTGCTTCAGTAAGACTATAAAAAGTAGTTAGGAGTGTTCAAAACAAGAAATTGATAAGGATGCCCATACTTTTGCACCGGTCAAATTTTGTTTAAATGCGGATTGCACATTTTCTGTTAGTACAATAAACCTCATTTCAATCCAGAAATATTACTCAGTCCATCAGTTATTAGATATATGAAACTGAAATAGCTGTTGCAAAAACCCAAATTGTTATAAAGAAAAAAGGTTAACATTAATAGGGGTGCCCAAACTTTTTCATATGACTGTAGTTTTTCTGTTGCAATATTCTGAGAGGTGTAACTTTTTTTGGCAAAGAGGGTTATATAAAGGCTTATTTTATGCAGGACAAGTTGGAGAAGTTTTCGTACTATTTTGGGGAACATAACATGTTTTAATCGCTTTTTATTCATATTTTTCAGATGAAAAATGAATAAAACCAGCAATTCACTTATTTTTTTTTTAGATTTTATTTTGCGCGCTTCACTGTGCAGTAAAAGTGATAAGACAATTTTATTCTTCAGGTTAGGCTTCAGGTTAGTACGGTTACAGCGATACCAGACTTCTATCGCTTGTTTTATGCTTTGCTACTTCTACACAGTAAAATCTATAATTTACAAAAATTAATTTGTTTTTGCATTGCCGAATTCTGAGAGCTTTAACTTTTTAACTTTTTTTTCTAAATGAGCCATATTAGGGCTTGCATTTTGCAGGATGGTTTGGTGTTTTAATTTCTTCCATTTTTTTTTTCACATCAAAAATTCAAATAGAAGTAGACTCCCGCGCTGTCGTAAGAAGATGGTCAACAATAATGGTTAAACGTGATTGCATTACGCGTTTCAGAGATTACATCTCCTTCCTCAGATAAATGTTACCTATGCTCAAAATGGTGCATTTAGTCTGGAGACAGGAGAGGCGAGTGTCAAATTTCACTCGTATTTTGGCTGACATGCCCCTATGGCAGAACCCTTACTTTCACTCCCAGGTATCCCACCCATCCCCACAATTCTGGAGCACTCATAAAGTCCTTTCACTAGGCGATCTGTATAATCAGGATATGCTGTTATGTTTTGATCAGCTGCGGAATACGTGTGATGAGCTGAGATCCGAATCTGCTCTCCAATCACAACTGCACACACAAGGACAAAGGTAGCCATATATACCTTTTCACTAATAAAGGCCCACAAGGTCTCATATCAGCCCTGTACACATACATGCTATCAATTGGTATTGAAACTACTTCTCTGAAGGTAAAAAAACAAGAGGGATCTGCTTCTTTCGAGGGCGAGAACTGGGAGCAGATCTCAGAATCTCTTATGTTTTTCCTTTGGTGTGTAACAAAACAACTCAATTATGCATCATTCACCAAGCCTACCTTACCCCACCAAGGCTACATCGAAAGGGTAGATTACCTTCTTCAGATTGCCTATGGTGCCAAACCCTAAACGCAGATTTTTGGCATATGGTTTGGACTTGTCCAATCATTCTCTCCTTCTGGCATAGTCACTTTCTCATCCTCTATGATATCCATCCCTGTTCCAATAGATCTTAAAATATCTTTATTTGGACAATTAGAGGAGGAAGTATGGAGTCATCCTACCAGGATCCTTTATTTCTTGCCAGGAAATTGATAGCCACGAAGTGGATGCTTTCCTCTCCAATGTTGAGTGACTGGATTGATTAAGTTAACACAATAATCTCATATGAGAAAACAGTGTATCAGTGTAAGGCCGGGGCCACACAGGGATCTACTGCAATCCTCGCATGACACTCGGCTCATGCTGGAAGCACAGCAGAAGCTGAGTGTCATGCGAGTGTCACAGCGACTTAGGTCCAATCATGCGATTGGACCTCAGCTGCGGGGGGCGGGCCGGCTCTGAGGAGGGGCGGGCCGGCTCTGAGGAGGGGCGGGCCAGCGCTGCGGAGGGGAGGGAGGGATTTATCTCCTTCTCTCCTCCGTGGCTAGCTATTGCCATTCTCGCCCTGCACTCGCGGTATACTGGTGTACTGCGAGTGCAGTGCAATTTTTTTCTCGCCCCATAGACTTGAATGCGTGCGAGAGAATCTAGGATCGCATTACAGTCGCAGCATGCTGTAATTGTTTTCTCGGTCCGATTAGGGCTGAGAAAATAATTGCTCATGTGTGCTGGGACATAGGCAAGTATTGGTCTGAGTGGAATGCGATAAAACATCGCATTCCACTCACTCCGATTTCATGCCGTGTGGCTTAGGCCTAACAGTGATCACCGAGAGGTTAAGACACCGATAGACTCCGTGAAGGAAGGCTTATGATTGTCATTGAAAAGAAAAGTGGCTATAGTGGTCACTGTTTTCTTTTTGTTTTTTTAAATATCAGAAATGTATTTTTGTATATTTTCAGCTGTTTTGTTATTATTCTCACTTTTAACACATGAAAATAAACAATTGAGATTAGAACATATGCGTTTTTCATTTAATTGCATACTAATTCTGAACACTAAAAGTTGCCCGATAATTCTGCGCACACAGATATTCTCCTAAGAAAGACAAAACCTGACTTTTACTTTCTTAAATATTCAGGTTTCAGGTTTATTCACCTTTTTAATTGCCGGATAGCACTGTAGCTGTTCATTAATAAAATTAATCATGAAAAATACAAATTGCCAAATAATTGTACCCCCAGGCCCTCCTTCATCATTTGTGGGATTTTTTTAAGTCACTTTTCTTTTTTGGTCTTGAGGTATTCGCTGACTTTTAATGTGTCAAATTAAAGAAATGGTGCAAGCAGTTCATAAATTTGGCGCAAAGTAAAAAAATGGGCTTCTTTTCAGCCGTGAACCTGATACACCGGTGGGCCTTGGCGCTAGGGAGAGGGTATGGGGTCACCTCTTAACACTAACCTAAGGTTGATCCCTACACTCCCTAACGCTCCTTTACGGGTCCTTTCCCCATCAACAATCACATGCCTAGGCCATTGCTTGCCCGAAACTTACCCTGGCTAGTGAAAAGGCCAGTGAGCACTAGTCTTACCACTGCAATAATACAACATAAGGAAAGGGAAACAGACAAGGGGAAAATAGACACAAAAATTAAAACACTCCAAGCTCCTCCAATGCAGCTAAACACCACAGCTGCAATTGACACGACTCCTCAGCGTCTTCCAGAGACTGGCTCCTTTCAAAGTCGTCAGCAAAAGAATGAAAATTCCGTAACTGGCATAAGATGGTAAAACACGTGACTTTTTATAACGAAAGCAAGTGGTCACAAATAGCTGCACCTAAGATTAAGGCTACAAAATATAGCCAGATAGGAAAGAGTCCCTAACCCCTACAGCACCAAAAGAAATAGATTCAGTCAAACTCAAACTGCAGACACAGCCATGACAGCTTTGGCACCATACACAAGTATACATTACACAGCACTGTCACATTACACACATATACTGTACATTACACAGCACAGTCACCAGATACACTGTATACATTACACTGCATTGTCAGCAAACACATGTATACATTACTCAGCACTGTCACCATCCACACGCATATATGACACAGCATTGTCACCATACACACGCATATATGACACAGCATTGTCACCATACACACGCATATATGACACAGCATTGTCACCATACACACGCATATATGACACAGCATTGTCACCATACACACGCATATATGACACAGCATTGTCACCATCCACACGCATATATGACACAGCATTGTCACCATACACACGCATATATGACACAGCATTGTCACCATACACACGCATATATGACACAGCATTGTCACCATACACACGCATATATGACACAGCATTGTCACCATACACACGCATATATGACACAGCACTGTCACCATACACACGCATATATGACAGCATTGTCACCATACACACGCATATATGACACAGCATTGTCACCATACACACGCATATATGACACAGCATTGTCACCATACACACGCATATATGACACAGCACTGTCACCATACACACGCATATATGACAGCATTGTCACCATACACACGCATATATGACACAGCATTGTCACCATACACACGCATATATGACACAGCATTGTCACCATACACACGCATATATGACACAGCATTGTCACCATACACACGCATATATGACACAGCATTGTCACCATACACACGCATATATGACACAGCATTGTCACCATAAACACACATATATGACACAGCATTGTCACCATACACACACATATATGACACAGCATTGTCACCATACACACGCATATATGACACAGCATTGTCACCATACACACGCATATATGACACAGCATTGTCACCATACACACACATATATGACACAGCATTGTCACCATACACACGCATATATGACACAGCATTGTCACCATACACACGCATATATGACAGCATTGTCACCATACACACGCATATATGACACAGCATTGTCACCATACACACGCATATATGACAGCATTGTCACCATACACACGCATATATGACACAGCATTGTCACCATACACACACATATATGACACAGCATTGTCACCATACACACGCATATATATGACACAGCATTGTCACCATACACACGCATATATGACACAGCATTGTCACCATACACACGCATATATGACACAGCATTGTCACCATACACACACATATATGACACAGCATTGTCACCATACACACGCATATATATGACAGCATTGTCACCATACACACGCATATATGACACAGCATTGTCACCATACACACGCATATATGACACAGCATTGTCACCATACACACGCATATATGACACAGCATTGTCACCATACACACGCATATATGACACAGCACTGTCACCATACACACGCATATATGACACAGCATTGTCACCATACACACGTATACATGACAGCATTGTCACCATACACAAGTATACATTACACAGCACTGTCAGCATAAACAAGTACACGTTACACAGCAATGCCACAATACACATGTATACACGCATACGTATTACACAGCACACTCACCAACCGCCTTCCTGTCTGCCTCTGCCATTACGCCTGTACCTGTCTGCTCCTGTGTCGGTATCTAAAGGCCCCGTTACACGCTATGATATATCGGGTGATATGTCGTCAGGGTCACGGATTCTGTGACGCACATCCGGCATCGTTTGACATATCGTAGCGTGTGACAGCTACGATCGACTGTTAACGAGCAAAAATACTCACCTCATCGTTGCTCGTTGACACGTCGTTCATTTTCAAAATATCGGTCACATTCCTGGATGCAGGTTGTTCGTCATTCCTGAGGCAGCACACATCGCTCCGTGTGACACCTCGGGAACGACAAACACAGCCTACCTGGTCCCACTGGCAATGAGGAAGGAAGGAGGTGGGCGGGATGTTATGTCCCGCTCATCTCTGCCCCTCCGCTTCTATTGGGCGGCCGCTGTGTGACGTCGCTGTGACGCCGAACGTCCCTCCCCCTTCAAGAAGAGGATGTTCGCTGACAGGGGTGACCGACTTTGTGCGACACGGGCAACAAATTGCCCGTGACGCACAAACGACGGGGGCGGGTGGGATCGATCATGCGATCGCACGATATATCGTTCCGTGTGACGGGGCCTTAAGTCTGTCTCTTGTACTGGGGATAAGCTGCCACAGCTGCCCTTATCTGTCAGCATGCCATGTCCTGGAAGTGCCTATTGCTGAGAGGTACTGTGTACTTAAGTCATACTCCCACTATGGGAGGTGTCTGAGCAACATGGTTAGTTAGTTAGTGGTCTGTTTCCTGCTAGTTGTCAGGTCGCCTTTTTCACTGTCTGTGTCCGTACCAGTGTACATTTTCCTATTCCTTTTTCCCAGTCCCGTCGGTAACCCCGATGCCTGTCAATTCTGCCTCAGTGGTCCCGATGGTTCCTGTCTACATTAGTGACTCTGCCTATCCGTGCTATCTGCCTCAGTGGTCCCGATGGTTCCTGTCTACATTAGTGACTCTGCCTATCCGTGCTATCCGCCTCAGTTGTCCAGTTGGTTCCTGTCTACACTAGTGACTCTGCTCGTCCGTCCTAGCCGTGCTGCCCGCCTCAGCCTTCCCAGTGGTTCCTGGCTACACTAGTTACTCTGCCGGTCTGTCCTGGCTCTGCTATCCGCCTCAGCCATCCCGGTGGTTCCGATCTACATTAGTGATTCTGCCGGTCCGTCCTGGCCGTGCTATCCGCCTCAGCCGTCTTGATGGTCTCTGTCTACTCTAGACTTTGCCAGTCCACACCTGTGTCCACCCGTGCCCTTGGTGTCAGCTGCCACAGTCCTGGTAATTGCTCTTGCAGTGGCACCTGGCGTCTGCCTCACGGCTGGCACTGTCAAGCCACCCTGCTAAATAGTAAGCCCGAGTACCACCTGTGGTCCAGTGGGTCCATTTCTGCTCGCCACTTTAACATCACCAGCGTTAAAATTACAGCCTATAGGTCAGTACTGTATATCACACACTTCCAGTCCCTATATTACAGCTTATAGGTCAGTACTGTACAGCACACACCTCTGTATTACACCCTATAGGTCAATACTGTATATCACACACCTCCCTATATTACACCCTATAGGTCAGTACTGTATAGCACACACCACCCTATATCACACCCTATAGGTCAGAACTGTATATTACATACCTCTATATTACACCCTATAGATCAGTACTGTATATCACACACCGCTATATAACACCCTATATATAGGTCAGTACTGTATATCACACACCTTTCTTTATTACACCCTACAGGTAAGTACTGTATATCACACACCTTTCTATATTACATCCTAAAGGTAAGTACTGTATAATACACATCTCTATATTACAGCCTATAGGTCAGTACTGTATATCACACACCTCTATATTACACCCTAGAGGTCAGTACTGTATATCACAAACCTCTATATTACACCCTATAGGTCAGTACTGTATAGCACACACCTTTCTATATTACACCCTATAGGTCAGTACTGTATATCACACACCTCCCTATATTACAACCTATAGGTCAGCACAGTATATTACACACCTCTATATAACAGCCTATAGTTCAGTACTGTATAGCACACATCTCTATATTACAGCCTATAGGTCAGTACTGTATATCACACACCTCCCTATAATACACCCTATAGGTCAGTACTGTATATCACACACCGCTATATTACACCCTATAGGTCAGTACTGTATATCACACACCGCTATATTACACCCTATAGGTCAGTACTGTATATCACACACCGCTATATTACCCCTATAGGTCAGTACTGTATATCACACACCGCTATATTACACCCTATAGGTCAGTACTGTATATCACACACCGCTATATTACACCCTATAGGTCAGTACTG